>NW_004440426.1:1102615-1134281 GCF_000330505.1 Entamoeba invadens IP1
TAGATATTACAAACTTGAGGGGACAAAACTTCACTAATGTTTCTCTGTTATACAGTGCGTCGCAGCAAATGGTGAAGAACAAGACGGAAATCATCGATATTTCTCATGACTTGATTGGAATCTTAGAAAAGATAATAGATCTGGAGAAGAAGGAAAAGCAAATGATCGAGTCGAAGCAACGGGATATTATCGATTGCATCGGGAGTAATCTTGCCGAGATCAGAGACGCATATCACATGAAATGTGACTCTCGCGACTATGAGAAGTACAACGACAAGAAACCTAGACCGCGAGAGGATGAAGATTACAAACGAAAAGAAGTGAGAGATGACTGGAGAGATGAAAGAGAGAGAAGATACGAACGTCGTGATGGGGGATATGATGATGGAAGAGATAATCACCGAGGCGATTATAAGGACGATCGGAGAGACGACAGAAGAGAAAGAACTGAGAGACGGGATGATAGCAACCAAGGAAGTAAATTATCAATTGGTTTTGAGACGAGAGATAAATTCAGACAATTTTTTTCAAGTGCGAGGAGTATTGTTGAGGCGGAACTCGTAGCGATGTTGGAAAAGAAGTCAAAGGAAGGAGTAGTGTTGTACGACACGGATAAGGATGGGTGGGATATGAACAACTTTGTGAACAAAGTGAACGGAAAAAGTCAAATTGCCTTCACTGTATTTGACCAATCTGGACACCTTTTTGGGGTGTTTATTTATGAACAAGTCAAAAGAGGGGAGTGGATCGATGATTTCAGAATTTTCATGTTTTCGTATCAGCAGGGGACTGGCAAACCACTGTTCTATTCGGGTTTGAAACAGGCTGGAAATGGTGGAACTGATGGGTCGAAAATTTTCAAGTTGGGAGACAATAGTGCGAATTACTTTTTCCAAGTGGCGGATTTATTTTCATTGCAGAACAGAAGAGATGTGAAGGAGAGTTTCATACGCGGGGATATCGACAATGTGTTTTATTCATCGAACGCCAAAGCATTCTGTGGACACGTGTTTCCTGATATGTTCGAACCAACAAGAGTTTTGGCCCTTCAGACGAAAATTTGATTATTTAGGAGAGTAGTTTAATTTTATACTGAATTTGATGATGACTCATTTTATTTTTTTGACCAGAACTTGTGTGAGATGTCAAGACTAAACTTGGACACGTAAGGATAGACATTTTTTCTCACTACACGGTTTGTGATGTTTGGGAAGACAAAATTCAAACATTTTTCCTTTTGAACTTTGGTATTCTTCTAAGATACGATCTACCAACTTTATAATATGTCACTTATCCCTTTAAAGAAACGTCTTTTGTCATTTTTTTATTGACTTGTTAATACTACACTTTATACCATACTGTTGTGGTTAAACTATGCCTTTCTCACACTCTTGTGCTTGAACAATTTTCCTTTTTTTTCTATTTAAAGAATGAACCCTTTGTTCTAATATATACTATTTATTAATAAAATTTTATAGCAATATATGATATTCAGTACACATCTCACATTATCTTAACAAAAAACCGGATGTGTGTAACTATCCAATATTGTTTTAAGTTTTTATTGTGTTAAAATGGTATAGGTATGATTAATGGGTTATGACTATGAAAAATGATGAAAATTTTTATTTATTTGAGTGTGATAGTGATTCGTTGTTTACGTTTTTTCCCCTTGCGATTTGAAGTATTTGTGAGTAATTTGTGCTCTCGAGAGTTACAGGCTCTTCAAATTTGTTATAGACGTCAGTGAATGTTATTTTCTCGAGTGTGCTCTGAAAGCTTATTGTGTTGATTTCACATTGGTCGCACACAAGCGTGTTCACAAATCTTGTGATCACAATATTTTCGAAAGTGCCAGATAACGACACATTTTCTGCGCTGATAAACATGTTACCAGTGAATGATCCAAATCCATTGAAAGTATGGATTGACGGAACGTACACATTTTCGCCACAACAAAGCGTCACTTTTAATTCATTAAATGATTTGAATGAATCAAACTCGAGCTCTTCGTCTGTGTCTACCTCCTTCAAATTTGGTGGGAGGAAAGCGCCTGTATTAGTTTCACATATTATCAATTTTGTCAAGGCAGTGAGTCGTGTTGGTTCGGAAAATAAGGAAGAGCAGTCCACCTTCAATGCTTCAATTTCGCGCAACATTGGAAAACCATCTGTGGGATCGAAGTCTAACGTTTTCGAGACAATCTCCGACATTTTTAACATTTCCAACCGTGTTGTGAGTTGAATGGAATCGAATTGACATTTTTTGATAATGAGCGATTTTAAATTTTGTGGGCATTTTAGTGTTCCTACACATGATTTCAGCGACAGTGTGGTGAGTGAATTCAGCATTGTTAAATCGGAGATAGTTGGGAACACAAGTTCAAGTTCCTTTAGTTTTGGAGCACTTATATAGACGGAAGGGTGGAGTCCGCTTTTGAGACGGTAATTGTTTTGTTCTGGTGTGATGTTGAGATGTGTTGTTTTGGTGAGTCTGAGCAAGTCTTTTCCGATTTGTTGGAAATCAGTAATTGTCAGATCCTCGATTTGGAGTGGGGTGTGTTGGAAAAGAAATTGCTCGTTGTCGATTATAGTCAATTCCAGTAATGGAAGGGTTTGAAGGACTGGGACAAACTGCTTTGAATACTCGATGGATACCTTTGCAGGGTAATAATCAATGAGCATTTTTGGATCGACGGCGGGGGTGATGTACCACTCCAATGAGGACAAAATGAGTTCGTTTTCCTTATAAAGGCTCCCCACTGTCTCGTTCCATTTTTTGTATAAACGACTTTCTTCTTTTATGTAGATTTGGACAGCATTTTTGTGTTGGATTATATCTGTTGCATAGTCTAATAACACAATACCTTTTTTCATTGTTATAATCGAAGAAAGGTACCTCTCGTTGTGTTCCTCAATTTTCAACATCGTGACCTTTCCCAAGTTAAACGGTTCCAGTGGCTCGTTTGTGGCACCACCCCTGAGTATTCTAAGGCACCGCAATGTCGGGATGTTTTCAATTTGTTCTGCGACACCCCCCATACAAAGCCCGTCGACCACAAGTTGTCTGACGGGAGGTATTTCGTTCATATCACTTTTAAATCTGACGGTATAAGTCTCTCCTGGTGGGAGGTGTGAATATAACTTAGCCACCCGTTTAGAAACAAATTGGATATTTTTGCCATAATATTCGATCACTTTATATAAGCAAATTAATGGGAGTGGCGGCATTCAAATTTTCAGTTCGTATAATAAGAGATGTGCTTGTGTAAAGCAAAACAATAAAAATCAGTCAATCACAGCTGTCCCTTGATTGTGTCCTTTTTCTCTCTTGGTGGGGCTTGTTTCTTTGTGAAAATGGTCATATTTGTTTTGACGGACTCGATGGGAACTAAGTCGACCTTTCCACTCTCCATGATTTGGAGTTGTTGTGCAAACGACAAGCTTGAGATTGTCTTTGGATGGACTAAAAGCGTATCACCAGCTTCCTTAACTAACATCTTCTCTTCTCTTTTGAGTCTCTCGACTTTTTGCAAATGGTTTTCGACTTCTCGTGGTTTGGTCACTTCGTTATACTTGGAACTCCTTTTTGTTGTGGGCACTCCAATGTTCATATCTTGTCGGAGTTCTCTGACAAGTCGCATTCTTTCCCAATCATCGCCTGTCAAGTCCGTCATTGGGTTGTAAAATTTGTTGATCTTGACTGGAATCCACCCCTTCAAGAAGACGATATCATTCTTCGCCAATTTTGCTTCGAATGTGGCTCTAAATGTCCCTTGTGGTTTCGAACAAGCTTTTTTGATCTGCCCACGGATCCCACTCACCGTTTGAATCTTCGCTCCAATGAACTTGGAAACTTCAACCTTTGTGTTGAACATTCCTCTAATGAATGCCGTGTTCTGGAGTATTTTCTCGGGCTTTCCAACCAACTTCAGCTTCTTTGAGATCTCACAAGCTTTGTCGACATTGGAGATGTTCCCAGTCAAACAAGGGCGGAAATATGGAGACGCGTCGCCAGTCTCAAAGGCAATAAGACCCGAGTTATTTGGGCATGCTGGGCCATAGAACGTCATCAAGCAGAATACTCCCTTTGGCGTGTACTTTAACATTCGCTGTTTTCCATTCAAATCCTCTGAAGAAAATGTCGCGACTGTTTGATATCTTCTCCACCCCACACTAATAACAATAGGGTTTCGTGTTTTCACCAATTTTGGGAACCATCGATGTTTGACTACCTGTGCTTGCATCACTGTCAGTTGTTCTTCAGACTTCAAGACCCCACCAACAATAATGATCTTCTTCGGGTTGAACTTCTGAATAAAAGAAGCGGGAACATCTTCAATAGTCATTTTGATGTATGAGCCTGAAATTGCACCTTCGACTTGAGTTTTCAACTCGGGATCAAGTTCATTGAATGCTTCGTGGTTGGCTTGGTTTTGAGCACGCATCTCCTTTTGAACCTTCTTGTAAAACGTGTCTTCGCGGTCATAGAACGGGTTTTTGTACTCTCCAAGTTCTTCTTCGACCGCATCAATATTGTCCCTTGCTTCCTTCTTGAGTTGATCTTTAGTCTTCTCGTCATTGTTCATACCCTCTTTTAATTTTTTCTTCCCCATTTTCTTCATCTCTTTCAATTGGACTTCTCCATTTTTGACTTCAATTGCATTGTCCAAATCTTCATCGTCGCTGTCTGCTTCCACTTCGACCTGGCCGTCGTCATCTTCGTCTTCTTCTTCCATTTTGACGTCTTTGGACTCGGCTGGTGCGCCATTCATATCAACCACCATATCGTCTATCACACGAACACTCTTTGCAATGAAATACTTTGCAAAGTAGTCAGTCTTCCCTTCAGACAGGATTTTGTCCAATACTGCATCGTCCCAAAATGCTTTGCTTGTGTCGTCAAGATCTAAATCGGTGTTCACTTTGGTCCCAACAGGCTTCATCAGATCATCATCGTCGTCACTGTCTTCTTCCATCTTTACTGTAGTATCATAAATCTCTTTCATCAAGTCTCTTCGCTTCTTCAAACGTAACATCCCCCATGCCTTTTTATTCTCTTCAGCATCAAGGCCTTCTTCGGCAAACGCAGCACTTTCTTTCTCTTCAGGTTTCAGATTTTTCAACGAGAGGGGTTTGGTTAATGCTTCTTCACTCATTTCATCTTCTTTGTCGTCATCTTTGTCATCAGAGCCATCTTCATCATCGGAAAATACAACAGCCTTCCTCTCACGGCCTTGAACTATGTTGATGTCTTGGTTCAACTGTGATGTAATCCCAGCAACAGACCCAATAAGACCTTGAACTTCATTCTCGCCATCTCTTGTGGGGTCAGACTTACTTGGAAGTGTGACATAAACAGCATCTTTGTCGTAACTCATTCCGGCTACATCAGACATTGGCGCATGGACCGTTTGAACTTGTGTTCGAAGTCTCTTACTTTCATTCTCAAGGGGACATGGATCAACTTGAATCTCAACATCTTTGACTCGGTAATCACCCAAACCAGGTACACATACCTTCGACCCAATTCGCATGTTTGTGCCTCTAACGTAGCCATACAAAGCAACCTTTCTGTCTGTTGTGGCATCATTTGCAATTTCTTGTGGTTCAGTTAGATCCTCGACTCTGTCTGCTACCATGAACGAGTGGTTTGTTCTCCAAACAATTGGTCTTGGCTTCAAAGTCTGCAAGTGACGAGCAATAACTTTGACTTCCATGTTGGGGTAGTGGGAATGGTACAACTCACTCATCATGAAGAGCTTTGCACCGCCATATGTCTCCCTCCAGAATCTCTTTTTGAGTTGTTTCTTTTTCTTGAGCAACCCTTTACTCTTTTTGAATTCATCCATGTGTGTCAAACAACCAATCAACTTCGGGAAACCCTGGGCCTGCATCATGTTGATGAATTCAAATGTTTGCATCTCGTAGCCAAAACTCCCATCAATCAACATCACAGCAACATCAGCTATCTTGGCACAGTCAAGCATCCCTTCAATATCATTTGGACACTCCACCAGTGTCATTCGGTGACCTTTTCCTGTAATCAATGTAATAGGGCCATTCACTTCTTTTAGGGTTTGTCCAGTGTACGATTTAATCAAATCGCGAATAAGCGTCGTTTTCCCAACTTTGGGTGGACCACTCACAACAATTGTTATTGGTGGAGCTATTTCTGCAGTTCTGTCCATAATTGGGACATGAAGGGTTTCTTGGACACGGGTCTGACTGAACAAGTAATGCCTCTTGGCCGCCACACTTGTTTGAGCAACAAAAGCTTTGGGGTTGTTAATTTTCTGTTGTTTAGTCGGTCTGTTTATCGCCTTCTTTATCTTCTTCTCGACTAATCGGCGATACCTTGGTCCTGCTGTTGGCTTCCGATGTGGTGTCTTTTTCTCTCCTCCGTCCATTTGAGGGTTAGTCTGTTTTTTGAAAAAATCAATCAATTTTTTTGCAAAAAATAAAATGGATTGATCTTAGTCATTTTTTTTCTATTTATCATGTTGTTTATTTAAGATTTTTCTGACAATTATATTAGTATTGATAAGTCTTATAAATTTCTATTTTCATGTAATGAATAGGTTTATATATTTATATTTATTTGAAAAAATTAATAATAATAATAATAAATTTAATTAAATTTAAATACCAGATTCAATTAATAAATAAACTAACTAGTTTAGAATATCAATTATTTTTAACACCATCAGTCTGTTTTTTAACATACATACATACATACATACATTCATACATATGTTAGATTATGAAGTACTAAACACTTTCCCATCATTTTTTTCATATAAGTCTCATAAAAATACAATCTTGCATGTTGTTAAGAGAGAGAACCTTTGCTCTTATTTTTACACATATTTTGTTTTTGTTTCTACAGTTTCTAATTTCATTGTCTTCAAGAACATTACCAATTGACTGAAAAAAACTTGAATTAAAATTGTGTGAATAAAAAAAATTATGTCCAGCTTTTTCAGACTTAAATCTCAAAAAAAGAGAATGGAGTATTTATCTGAATCGACTCGGAAGAAAGGGGTGATACTCATATTGGCGATTTTTTGTGGCGCTGTGTACCTAACTCTCAACCCCGATGTTGTCTCGATGAAAACTTTTGTCGATGACAACAACCTTCACGCAATGAATATCAGAGAAACCGTATCAACTGAGGTGCTACAAAAAGCACAGGAGATGTTTAACGAGTTCATCAGCAGTCGAAACAAGACTGAAAAACTGATTGAAATCATGGGACGGATGAGATACGACACTTCTGTGTATTCTGACCAATACAATCTGACGGGTGTGTTGTCTGTACTTCGTCCGCGACGAAGCGAAGACAGATCTTGTATATTGGTGGTTGGGAGATACTCAACAAACCCCAACTCAACACTGAACCCACAATCATTTCCTTCACTTAACACTTTGTCTTCAGTATTTGCGCTTGCTTCGGAGCTTGAGAAACAGGTGTGGATCTCAAGGAATGTGCTTTTTGCACTTTTGGATGATACCACAAAAATTGGGATCAACGACTTCATCACAAATTATATAAAAACGCCCATTTGCGGAAGGATAATCGCAGGACTTGAACTCGATATCGAGCCATCGTTGTACGGAGCAACAGAACTCCACACAGTCATTTCAGGAACACCAAAACCAAATCAAGACATCGTCAATGGGTATGTCCACAACATGAAATATCTCTACCGTAATATGGATATCATTACCCCATTCTCTAAATATGCACCTTCGTTCTTACAATCACTTCTATTGGAAGCGTCTACCATTAGATACACAGACACTTACAACGGACCTTTACACGACATCGATGTGTTACAAATTCAAACAACGTTCAATGCATCAAAAGTCTCCACCTCGGTTCCACACAAATATTTAGTGTCGTCGTATCTGTCCTTAATTAGGTCTTTTAACAACCTTTATCAACAATTGCAGTACTCGACGTATTTCTATATATTCACTGATGTACAGAAGTATCTCCCATTCCCTGTGTGCATCGGGCTGTGTGTCGCATTTCTTTCACCGCTTCTCTTCACTGTTTGTTGTTGGTACGTCAGTAATATAAAAATGATAATGAGTAGGTGCTTGCCTCTGTAATACCACAAGCTGTTTATTACATTTTAAAACCAAAAGAGACTGGAAAAGATGGCGAATTGATTGTTTCTAAGGACGCAGAGTTAACGGAAAAGACTGAAATCTCACACCCCAGAATTAGTCTGTTTTTCTTTTTCAGTTTAGTGAGTGTGGGATTGTTTGTCGCGTATCTCTGTGTGTTTGGGTGGCATGAGGTGTCGATTGAAGACAAATACACATTTGAAAGCTTTACTGATATTGAGAAATCCACATTGGTGATTATTGGCGTTGTTCCAGTTCTTCTTCCAGTCATTTTTTCATTCTTCTCAACACATGACTTGGCTCAACTGCGCTTGAACTTATCATTCAGCTCATTGTTGCCAGTATTTTATATCGCCGTGGAAGTCTATTTGAACCAACCACTTGCGCTTGTCACCGCAGCGTGTACAGGTATTGCCAGTATTGTTCCCGTTGTTGTGTTGTTTTACAAGAAAAGAATGACAAAAGTAGGCAAAGTGTGGAGCGCAGCGACGTCTTTAATTGGAGCAAGTGTCATCTTGTACGAGACATATGCTGATGTCTCGATATTGGCATTCACCCCAATGATGGCATTCACAGGGATTGTTGTATACACCCCCTTTTCAATGAGTCTGATATATGTCATGTTCTGCTTTGACAAGCTTGAGAAGAGTACAACAGGAGAGGAAAACAAGGAGAAAGTCGATTGATCGTTTTTGGCCTTTATGTCACTATAACACACCAACAATCACTTAATAAACGGGAACATAACACAATGGATAATGGTATTACGGCTTGTAAAAGAGATAGAGAGCAGTCATCGCTTGTTGCACAAAGTCTGCTCGAATAGTAAAGAAAAGAAGGAGATTGATTTGCCCTGTTTTGTCTTTAGAATCATCTGGAATTGGGATGTTCAGCTCTTTGCATACATTTTTGAGCAAATCTGCGTCATACATCAACTCGATTTTACTCTGCTTTGCTGCGAAACAGAACGCTAAAATTGCAAGACAAAACGGTTGATGTGTAAGTGGTAAATATGTTGAACACATGTCATTTGCAAAGTTGTGTGCTGCAATTGAGATCTGCATATCAACTTTCAGTAAAACACTTAATCTTTTGAGGTATGTGTGTGGCGTGTCAATGTCCAACCGAAACATTATTCCAATCAACACCGCACGCTCAAACTGTAACACCATCCGTTCTTCCATTTTGTAGGTGATGTGTAACACTTCTGTTGTTGTGCGAATCAACTCTTCGATAGCACGATTTCGACAGTCTTCCAGCTTCATACACAAGAATAGGGAGGCGGCTACAACATACTCCGTTTTCACCCCCTCCAACTTCCTTTTAAGAAAAAAACGCATGAAAACAGTCTGCGCAAGCGACACCACTTTCGAGTTTCTGTACGTCACATCATGTCACCTAAAATTTAATTGAGTAAATAGAGAAACAAACAACCCTAAAACATTGCCAATCTTTTTGATATTCCTGCAATGAACCATCCTCTTCTTATACTCCAATTCGGGTTCTCCGAAGGTCTTTGTAATCTCGTCCAATTTGGCTTTAGTCATGATCCATTCCATCGTTCTCTCAATCTTTTTTTTGTTTTTTGTGATTCTGAAAATATGTAGCGAATAGTAAAGTGTATAGTACTTGTTAATTTGTTATGGTTTAAAACTACAGCTCAATTAATAACAAATGAAATAAAAACTATACAAAAAAGAAAAAGGAACATATTTTCAAAGTACAAAAAAAGAAACTAGAAAGAGAAGTAAAAGAGTTAGTAAGAATAGTAAAAAGGGTTTAGTGGAGAGAAAACGAGGGAATGGAACTTGAATTTGACAAACACTCATGAAGGAGTTCTATATTACTGCAACACGAGCTGGGCCATCGAGCGAAGTCTTCAGATCGCGAGTGTTTGCGCCGAATTTTGTTGTGGCGAAGAGCAAATTCTGGATGATGTTGAAGAAGCAACAGAAAATCAAGAAGGCTGATGCATCCCTCCTTGAGTGCATTAGAATCTATGAGAAGAACCCAACCGTCGTCAAGAACTTCCAAATATTCTTGAGATACGTCTCATCTGGTGGAATTCATAACATCACTAAACAATACAGAGACGTCACAAGAGTCGGTGCTGTTACACAAATGTACAACGACATGGCTTCCCAATACAAAACTAGACAAGACAAAATCCAAATCATCTCGATCTCCACAATTGCCGATAAGGACGTCAAGAACCCAGTCTTGAGACAATTCGTCGGTCCACACGTCAAATTCCCACTCCTCCACCAAAAACCAACCCTCGTCTCTAGAAGATACGCCCCAGCCTTCAAGGCAGGAAAGGTCCACACCAAAAAATGCTAAGGAGTAAAATTGATTCTTTGTGGGTTTTATTCTGTTCTTTGTCTTTTTTCGACTTCTTTTTTAATTTGGACTATTTTACTAGTGTAATAATTGTAAATAAACAAATCCAAATGGGACAAACTCAAAAAGACTAGAACTTAGAATAGTGATGTTTCTGTGGCTATCATTATTTCTTTTTGCAAGCGCGAAAGCACAAAATAATGTACTTGTCGACGTTGGTGGAGAAAAAACGAAGGTGGGGATGTATGGGTCGTTACCAACCGAATTCAAAATGGTCGAAACAAAGACAGGAAAGAAGGAGGTGAGCAGTTTGGTGGTATTTAAGGTCGACGGTGATGTGTTGGTTGGAGAGAAGGGAGAGAGACAAATGAGTCATAAAGGAAGTGTTCCTATTAAATATCCAATGACACTTAATGGGATAACGAGAGAACTGAATGACGCTAATAAGAAAAAACGAACTATTGAAGTGATGAGAGAAGAAGACTATATCACTGTTGGGGAAGAAAGTCCACTGAAATTACTTGCAGGGAATCTCACGATTTCGTATGGATTTTTGATATCATCACTACTCGACGAAGTCATTGAATTGGCTGATGGAAAGACAGCGAAAATGAGTGGTGACTTTCCTAATGTCATTTCAATACCTTCCTTTTATCAACCAAAACAAATTGAAACGCTATCTCTTGGGGTCAATGCACTGAGTGACCAAGAGGAATTTGTACTGAAAAGTGACCCGGACATGAAGGAACAAAATGAAAAAGATGAAGGCAAAACGGGAGACGAAATGTTAAAAGAGTTCATCGATGATATGAATGATGACAAAGAAACTCCCAAAGAGAAAACAGTGAAAGTACCGAAGAAAACTAAAGGAAAGAAAAAGAAAATTAAAAAGACGAAGAAAACAGACAATTTGAAGAAAAGAGTTTTAGACAAATTGACACAAAAAGAAGAAGGCAAAGAAACTGAAAATACAAGTAAAATACCAGACCAAAAAGAAGCAGCCAAAGCTCTTCAAAGTGTTACTACGTTTGCACCAAATCATATTCTTCACGCTCTTGAATATTATGCTATAGAAGATATTAAAGAAACAAAGAAGAATCAGACGGTTGTTGTAGTGGAGTTTGGGGCGTCGTATTTCCGAGCTACAAAATTTCGAGTGAAAGGAAAGGAAATTGAAATGATCCAACACGAGACATCTTTTCTGATTAACACCAGAAAGTTAAACCAAATGGTATTAATCCTCATCTTGAAAAAATTTGAAAACCGGCAGCAGGTGATTGAAAAGATCAATACGATGACACCCGCACAAGAAGCAGCCCTGTGGAAAACAGTTGATGCATTCCGTGTACAACTCTCTGCAAACGAGAGAGTCATCACTGAATTTATGGAAAAGCCGATTGTGTTGGTTCGGTCTGAATTTGAAGAACTGATCAAAAGTGATATTGACGACATAGTAAAATTGTTAATGCCTATGAGAGAAGGTGTGGATGCTGTGTATCTGACTGGAGGACTGGGATATACGCCGATTATCAGTAAGAAAGTGGAGGAGGTCTTTGGGAAGGTTTCACGAAAGATGACAAAATTACTCGAAGGAATGCGATTGTATGGGATGATGCACCCGATTAATGGCGTGTTAACGAGTGCCAGTCCACTCCCACTTATCCATGACATTTTACCATTTGGTTTTTATGTCAAAGTTGGTGGGAGTGATGTACAAATCTTTGAGAAGAATTACAAGTTGCCGGATGACAATGTAGAGTCGGTGGAAATTGAAATGAATGGGAATAAAGATATCCAGTTGTGTATGTATACACCGGGAAAGACTGAGTACGACGTAGACAACTGTTTTGACGATTACGAAGTTGAAGGAAACGTTATGTTAGAGATTGTACCCCTTTCGATGGGTTTAGTGAAGAGTGTCAAAGCGGAAAAGGTGAAGAAAGTTGGTGATAAAAAGGAGGACGTTGCTGTTTTAATTAAGAACAAACGAAGTCGTGATAAGTCGATGGAACTTATTGTACAAAAGAGAATGGAATACCAAAAGCTGTTGATGAACATCAAGGACGACCCAAATATCGTTCAAGAAGACGAAGTGTATGACTCGATTTTGAAAGAGTTGGATGAAGTAGAAAATGGTGAAGACATTGCGCTGATTGACTTAGAAAAGAAGATCAAAGTAGCGAAGAAGATGTGGGATGATTTGAAGAGTGGGAAGAAGGATGAGGTAAAGAAGTACGACAATGATGAACCAAATGGAGCGAATGAAGACGAAGAGGAGAAACAGAAGCAAAATCTCGAGGAACACGAAGAAGATCCTAAGGCTGATGACGTAACACCAGAAGAAGAAAAAAAGCCAGAAACTGGAGGAGAAGAAAACCAAAAAGAAGAGGAAGAAGAAGTGGAAGTCCCTAAAAAGCCGAAGCACAAGAACAGCAAAACAAATGACCAAAAAGAAAAGAAGAAACGACGGGATGAGATTTTAAAACTACGAGAAACGTTTAAGGAGAAGTTGAAAGAAAACAAAGAGAAAGCTACTACACACCCACCTGAAGAGATTGGAGTGGAAGACAAAACAAAACAAAACTTAGTTGAGACAGTGAGAGAAAAGGGTGGTGCTCAAGAGTCTGTCACAATGAAAGAAAAGGTGGAGCATCTCAAAGCGAGAGTAGATGCATACACTTCGATTAGAAAAGTACGTGGAGGGCCCGAACTCTCTGTGTTGTTATCAAATGCGTTAGAAAAAGCGAGTCGTGGTGCTTTAATGGAGAGTGACTTTAAAGAGCTTGAAGAGAGTGTTAAATCGTTTTTGACGAATTACACGTATTACTTTGGCTTCACTGAGAAAAAGAAGACGGTCATTACGGTATGTGGTGTGCTGATCCTCATATGGTTTGTTGTGATGGTTGTTGTTGTGATGAGACGTAAGCACACAGATGAGCCGATTGAGATGGAGAGCCTTCGTGACAGATGACAGAATTAAAGTAATACAATGTTATTTAAACTTGTTTTCAGAGTCGGGTGTGACACAACATGAATCAACCTAACAGACAAACACAACAAGAATTACATAGAGATTAGGGGTGGTTATGCTCTAGAACTATCTTCGTGATGTTCCACCTTCCTGTTTTCGTCTGAAAGTTCAAATTAATTCTGAATGGACACTCTGTCTTTTTCGACTTTCTTTTCGAATGGGGCTTCGGTGATCCGACCCGTTGTGGTTCGTCACAACTTGAGTTAGAAGAGCCACCTTTTGGAGAATATGAACAACTTCGATACTTCCCTGAACACTGACATACTAACACTTGTTTCTTCCTTGACCCGTCTCGCATCGTTTTGTTGTTACCACTCCCCTTCCTCAGTACAACGTTTTGACTGTCTGCCCACGCCATCATGGTATCAATGGCTTCGTCCAACGTCTCAAATTCCATCTTTCCAGTGTACTCTCCCGTGTGCAACACGTCTTTATCAGGAATGACTTTTCTTGCAGCTTTAAGTGGAGCGGAGTATGGTCGGTCTTCGTAGTCGGAGTCTTCAGAAAGGGACGGTCGTGTACCTTTCACACTTCGATATGAAAGGTCGTAACCGAAGTCCGGCGAGTCTGCACGCTGACTAAAAACCGTGCGGTCATTAGAAAAAGACCGCGGAAAGTCCGGGGAGAAGTGTCTTGACCTGTCCACTGTGGTGTACATCAATGATGTTCTTGGGGAATTTTCACCTGATGAAGCCATATCCCGTCGAACCGTGGTGTTTGGTGGCGGCGGAGAAAGACGTGCGTGGACGTAATTAGAGGGGTGTTGAGTTGTGAGTGGGGAATATCGTGTCACTTTTTCTTGTGGTTGGAGAAGTCTGGGGTCGCTGACAACGGAAGAGAGAGGAGCATATCTAATAGGAGAGACAAAGACATTTGGTTGGACGAACGTAGGTTGTTGCTGTTGTTGTTGGTAAAAGACTGGTGCAGACATTGGCTGGAATTGTTGTGGTTTAAACACAAGTTGTTGTGGAACGTCTTGGTAAACTGGTTGTTGAAAGTTTTGGTTGAGAGTCTCTTGTTTGATGAATTCCGGTTGATATACCTCTTGTTGATATCCGCTTTGAGACATGAGGTCCTGCTGATAAACTTGTGGTGTGAATTGGAGAAATTGTTGCATTTGTTGTGGGGCCTGTGGTTGTTGTATGTGTTGGGCTTGTTGTTGTTGAACAAGTTGTTGTTGGAACTGAGGAAACGAGCCGTTGTTCATAGCGGTGAATGTTGACGAGCAGCTCGAAGCATCAAATGGGTTCATGTATTTGAGTATTTTTAGTTCTTTTATCCATATATTCTTTTTGTGTTCTATTTATTTTTTGTTTTGTAATTCTGACAGAGCACAAATAAATAACGAAATGTGGGAAAACATAAAAGGGTTATAAAATAATCAAAAATATTTGCATTGTGATTATTTTTATGTTAGTTTTTGAAAAAAAAACACTGAAATGAAATGAGTATTATTTATTTGATTGCAAATTATTAAAATAAACCATTAATTTAATTAAACTAAGTTTTTAAGACTAAGAGAATAATAACATTCTAATTGGACATTTATTATTTATTATTTTTTTGAACAAAATATGCCCAAAATGTAGGTATTGTATTTCAATACCTACATTCTAGTTGTTTATTTACATTTATTGTTATTTTTTGTAGCGTAGTTTTTTATTATATATAAAACATCTACAATTTCGGGAAATGGTATTTCTGATTAGTATTGAGTTATTCAATTGAAGTAAATTGAAAAACTTAATAAATGTTTTTTTATTATTGTTTTAAACATCTTCAAATAAAAAAATGCAGAATACTACAAATAATACATGAATAACGCCTCATTAATAAAACAACCAACTGTATTAGATCATTTTGTAATCTTTGATAAGAAAATATTTTTTTTAGTTATGTGATTCATTAAAAAAAACATTGATGTTTTAGAAAAAAAAATATCATATCCTATGAAATACCACTTTATGAACTCGACTTTTTTAATACTATTATTTATATCAATATATGCTATTTGTTTATTTATTTAATAACTATAAAAAAAAGTTAAAAAATCGTTTTATTTGGAATTTTTGAATGGGGATAAAAAGAATAGAGTTCAAAGAATTTTTAGTTTTTTCAGTAAAAAATGTTTTATTGCTTCAAGTAATTTTGTTATTACTTTAAAAACACAAGCTTTTTAAAAGTGATAAGAGGAATAATAATGGAACATTAATAGGTGAACAAACCCAATTAATTAAACAAAAAATGAAGTGTTTTTTTAAAGTAAAAAGAGGAAAGAGTCTGTCTTGTAAAAGAGATGTCTGTGTGTCTGCTCCGAGTAAAACAAGAATGAAGTGAACAATAATAAAATACATTTAAATCTCGTCGTCTTGTCTTTGAGAAACGACTTCTGTCTGCACATTCTGTGATGGATTTTCTGAGGTTGTTTGTGACATTTCTGTTTGTAAGACTACTATGTCTTGTGTCGACTGAGGAGTGGTGTTTGTCGAATTATTTTCTGAAGTGAGTTGTTGAGCGACGGAGTTGTTTGGTATTTTCAAAATGATGAGAACAACAAGCAGTACAACGGACGTGATGAAACACAAAATTCCAACGACAAGCCCAAGAACACCAGTGATAAAAAACGTCAAACATGATAGAATAAAGTACCACAACGCAAAAAACCAATTTGAGTTGACAAAGGACTCTCGCTTGAAAAAAGTGTAATACAGAGGGTACAATATTGTCAAAAGCCCCATCACCATCAAAGACACTGCAACGAGTATCACCGCTAGTGTAGGGTTTGTTTTAAGGCCTTCGATATAAAACGAACCTGATGTGTTGTAAACGAAATGCAAAGCACCAGTCACCGTAACCACTCCAAGTCAATCCAAATACGAAGCAAGACATGCAATTTATCGATTAAAATGGTTGTAAGAAGTGATAATAACAAACTAATACCCATTACTATCGACCACCCGATAAAGACATACTCAAATATCTTCTGCATCAAATTGTGTTTTCTAGTTTTTGTTTTTAGAAAGTTACAACTCTTTTTGTGGAATTTGGCTGATGGACGGAAAAACAACAAAAGACCTCAAAAAAGAAAAGAAGGAAAAGGCGCCTCGGAAAATGTCAAAACAAGAGCAGCGGCTTAAAAAACTCTCGGAGAAGGCTGTCACAGTAAACGCGGCAGACGCACTCAAACAAAACGAAGAAGACATGATTAAGGAGAAGCCATTTGTTGTTTGTTATATAGTATGTATAGGCATAAGGAGTAGACATATAACATACTAATGAGTAGAGTAGTATGCAAACTAAGTTTTATGAGCCAAATGGTCTTTCCAAATCAAAGAACCAACTCTCTGCTTTGGCGTATGACGTCCAGCAACACGAGAAAGAGCTTGCTGAAAAAAAGGCTGTGAATAGTGCAAAGATGCAGAAGACGCGAGACAAGTATGGGTGGTGAGTGACTTTATATTTCTGTTTTTTGATATTTAGGGTTTCACATTCATTCACACCACGTTTCTTTATTTTTTTGAGCCGTATTTTTCTTAATTTCAAATACAAAAAAGGAAAAAGAAAGCAATAGACCTAATTCCTAATAATATTTGCTTGCTTTGTTGTGTAAAAGCTCAAAAAACAACACTTTTTGAGACGAAGTGATGAGACATTTGAAAAAACCGAAATCACAATATAACAACATATTAATTTTCTATTTATTTCCCCAAAGGATCTCTTGAATAACCTTGCAATTTACTTCTATAGAGACGACTGACGACTTTTGAAACTCACTGACAAAGTAGTCGTTGATCTTTTTCCCCTTTTGAGTGATGTCGAGTTGGCTGAACATCCGTTTATCGCCATTATACACCTCTTGGATCCTTTCAAGACGCAAAGTCTTCTTAGACTTCCGCGATAAACAGCTCTCAAAAAAATAACCAAACTCCATACAAATGTCGATAAGGAGATTTTGTGTGAAGTTCCGCCTGTTTTTGTCAATTCTTCGAAAAGCAGTTGTTTTAGACATTCCGGTCTTTATGTCTTCGACGTATTCTGGTCTACAATATGCATCTGCAAGTTGCATGATTTCATAGTCTTCGTCTTGAAAATGAAGGATTTTGAGGACGGGTGTTGTCGATGTGACCGTCGTCTGCTTTCGCTGCTTTTTAAGTGTGCATCCGCAGTGGTTGTTTAAGAGGCCAATGAGAAAGGACTGTTGGTATGTGTCGAAATTTTTGAGCTCGCGTTTGTTGGCGACGTACTTTGGAGAACTCGAGACACTCTTTGCTTTATGTGGGAAAGAGTCGACGCTTTTCGAGAAGTCACAGGAAGGCGATGATGTTGCGTTGTACGCGTAGTTTGTCTTAAAGTCTCTAGTCTCCATGTCGCCGGACTTATTGACTGGTTATTTTGGATGTGAGTTGTTTATAGTCTGCAAAAAAAACGCCCATCTAAATATGGCATTTTCAAAGTTTATTGTGTTGCCCCTTTTAGCGCCATTTAGATTTGCCCCTTCTTTTCTATTCCAGAGAAACGTGGAACACTTGCTAAAATAATTAGGGTTTCGCAATAAACTGAGAAACAACCCTGCGCACATTTTCCACCGCCGACTGCTTTGTATTAATCAGAAAAAATGGGGTGGGTGATGTTATTGAAAAAAACGATGTAAGTAATTAATCTGTTGATCTTGAATATGTACTATACTTATTAATAAATTAATAATTGTCTGTAATACAATTAATTGCTTATTTCTGAATAAAAAATGGAAAGTGCCAAGTGGGTAGCATATTGCCTATAATGTAGATTGTTGTCACAATGGAATTATTTTGCGCGTAAGAAGTAAGAATAATACGGGCGATTTCCGTTTTTTCCGTTCTGATTTTTCCATTTTCACTCGTTTAAACTGCACAAAAGTGCGTTGTATTTTCAATAAAAAGTAAATTGTAGTGTTGAGCAAATAGAAAAAGCAATTCTGATCACACTAGGCGCTATTTCTGGATACATTCAGATTTGAGAAAAGGAAAAGTGACCCTTTCGTCTGAAAACATTTTGAGTTATTCAAACCACATTTCAGTTCTGATAGTCCATCGGATCGACACCTCCTTTTTTCGGGACATTTCGAATCTTCAAAAAAAAGTTGATCTCGAAATATTAGGGCGATTTGTTCAATGACTTTTAGGGAAGATCTATACAGATTTTTTTCTACTTTTTTGAGAGCTGAAATTAGCGAATTTTTGGAATAATAAGCGAATTGATTTTTGTTTTAATTGCACTTTTTTCAAGTGGTGTGAACAACCCATCTATCAACTCAAAAAACACGACAGAAATCGGGATATGGTATTCTCAACACTCAAAATGTTCGAACTATAAAAAGTTATAGATAAAAACGACCACGTTGTCGACTAAAACTTGGCTATTATTGATAAAAACAGTTTTTTAGAAGAAAACTCTTTTTAACGTTCACGAACTGGACTTAAAAGGCGGGATTTAAAAAACGGTAACAAAATCGGCAAATCGAACTGAATTTTACCAAGAAAGAGAATGTTGTAGACACTTAAAAAGCAAAACATTATCAATTATTTTTCAAAGATTTTAATTACTGATAAAAAGGGCCAGAAATAGACAAGAGAAGCAAGCAACAAATTTCCCATTAAGAATTTTATGTGAAAAATCTTACCAAAACAAAACCCCGGTCTTTTCTCAAACAGAAGGGAAAAATCAGTAGGTGGTCCTTCTCACCATCTCTTATATGTTCTATGTCTTTTTTGTATCGCCATTGAACAAATAAAAGTGCTCGGCGGAAGGTCTCAAAGTTGAAAAAGTGAAATCTCAGTTTAGATCATTGTGATTGGATTGCAAGAGAATGGCATAACAAATAAACGTCTTTTAAACCTAAAACACTTGATCAGTTTTGTCTTAAAATGTTTTCAGCAAAACGGTCCTTGATGCTTTGAGGGAGGTTGGTCTCCGCGACACCGTCGAGACACTCAATACTCTCCATGTTGTTGATGAACATCCTCGAAAGGCACTTTGGAAGCTTCAGTGTGATTCGTGTGTTAAACCTTGCTTCGTTCAAAAAGAGTTCGTACAAAAAGTTGCATCCACTCAAATCAACTACTTTACTTTCAGGAGATGGCACACTCGGTCTGATACCACCCTGAATCTCAATACGAATCGGCAAATACATTCGAAGTAACTCATTGAAGCGTGGGTCTGAGACCATTTTCGAGGAGACCTGGAAATTGTAAGGGCAGAACGGAATCAAAACAACGTTTTTCTTCACAAAGAAGTCATGGAAATTGTCGAAGTTGATCATCACAATACCAACAGTGCCATAACTGCCACAAACCACTTCGTTCACCGCTTCAACGTCGTCTTGATGGAGCCAATCGATGATGAATATGACTTGTGTCTTTTCATGAAGTGCTTTAACTCTATTCATTGCATCCTTGAGGCAATTTGAGTCACATTGAATGACAACTTTGTGAAGATAATTCAATTTGGGAAGTGCACTAAATAAACTCGAGAGTATATCCGCCTTATAATTCTGCCCAATCCGAATTGAGATCTCACGCAAATTAATCATCTTGTCGAATCCTGGGTCAAAATAGTATGACGTGTCTATGCCTATACGGCTGATCTTCTCGACTATTTCACTAATCACACGGTAATCCTCTTCACTGTTTTGCATCACAAATTTGTGGACATAGACCAGCGGAATGTTTTGCAGAACCTCTGCACCAAGAGCCTCGATAGTCATATAACTTGCATAAAACGTCTCGATTCCTTCGAAAACTTTCAGTTCAGCCTTGGCGTTTTTAGTGCGCGAATTTGATATCGCGACTGAAAGTGTTGTCATCCCATACTCGGGGTTGATCTTAGTCCGCATGACTGCGTCTTTGCATCCTTTGCTCACTTTGATAAATAATCGCAACGTATCCATCTTGTCGAAATACTTCACTACGTTCATCAGATAGACGACTTCCAATTTCGCCTGGGCGTTAGAATCTGTTTGAGTTTATCAAAACATGTGAAAGGTCAACGACAAACCATTACCTTTTGCTTTTTTCTTAGTTCTAAAGGCTTTTTACTGGAATTGCACTTTAATATATTTGATTATAATTAATAAACTATTACTTTTTTGTGTTTGCTTTTTAGAAGCGAATGAAAAAGAAAGTGAATATGTTGAAATACATGTCGTTATAAATCAATCGCATAAAACGGGACAGAAGCTACACTTTTCTTTATGATTTTTCATTTGACATCCTTCAACTTGTATTTTACTCATTGGTTATGTTATTAACATCTTTCTTCAAAAAAACCGAAATAAGAAATACATCGAAGTGTTGAGTTTATTCGGAATGTGGTGAGAAGAGTAAATCAATTCTATAACAACAAGAAGACAACAGACAAGTGAAAAGAATTGAAATTAAAACAGTTTGACTTCCTTCTTCAGTGGATCCTGTTGGAAGGGCTTTTTCGCAAGGAATTGGTCTCTTTTCATTTTGAATACTTTTTCAAAGTCTTCGTCGGAGAGATAAGTCTCCAATTTTGTTTTATCAAGGTATGTTGGTCTTTTGAGAAGCTCTTCATAGGTATACTTTTTGTTAAGAATATCCCAAAGACTGTCAAATGTGATGATTTCTTTTGGATCGTTCTCGACATCAACTCCTTTCATAGCGCCTTTCACAAATCCATGTGTGATCGCAGCAATTTCTTTAGGTACATGTTTGAGGGAGTGTACAACAAAGATAGGGGGGACTTTCCCACCAAAGTAGTTATCTTTGACTTTGTTTTCGTACTCTTTAATCATCGCGATATACGGCGTTAGTGCATCCTTTTTAAGTTGTGTTACTAACAAATATATACCATTCTCGCATGTAAAGAGGGTGATTTCTTTTAATCGCTGATAAGTGAAGTGATGCATCGGCTTTGCTCTGATTTGTGGCTTCTCGTAAACCAACGAAAAGCACTTTGGCTGGACACGACCAAAATTCAATGCAAATGGTTTTTCTGTGAAAAGGAAATCCCCTTTTGCCTCAGAAAGAATTGTCGGCTCTCTTGCATCAACACGTTTAACAGCTTCCATCGCCGTCTCAAAGTTCTTTTCACTTGCATACTTTCCTCTCCAAACCTTGAGTTCATCAGCCGTTGAGTAAATGTACGTTGACGATGAATGAATCAACTCTTTGTTCATTTCACGTTGTACTGTATACTCACACGTGTTTTCATACATTGTATTACTCACTTGGTAAAGTCTTTCTGTTTTTCTCAGTTCTTCGTGGTTTTGGTAATCACCAATATGAATCAAATACTTATTCTCAAACAACTGCATGAACGCGTGTGGCTCTTCGCCTTGTGGAACTCTTGTTGTGCTTGCACCAAGCGACTTCGACATAGAAGTCACCAATATTGATGTTGTTCCTCGACTCTTAATGGAAGTGTCTTTACCTTGCCAGAAGAACATCTTTTGCTCGTCTTTGGGATCTTTGTATGTAATGATGTAGTCGTTCGCACTGTAAAACTCGCCATGCTTCTCGACTGGGATTTCCTCTTTTTGAGCATCAATAACAATAAACACTCGAATTGCACCACCTTGAATGATAAAATCCTTGGACGGTTGCAAAACGATCGAGTCGTCTGGAATACCCAAAATTTCACGAACGTCAATTTGAAGTTCTTCCTCCTTTTCTTCCTTTTTCTGTCCGTATTTTGGCGTTGGTTTACTCAATGATACTGTTTGTGAGTGTTGTCGACTCTTATTAATTTCTTCTTCACTGTATGAGCAATCTTTGTTGTGGATAACAGTCAGTGTCCCCTGCGTTTGTGCAAACTTCTCTTTAAACAAAACCGGTTCCGTTTGCTGAGTAATTCTCATTATTTGAGCACACGCAGGCCTTTGTTTCGATTCAAAAATTTTGTCGACAACAGGCTTCAAAATCTTACGGAGTGTCTGTGATGACTTTGGACCAACCCAGACATATACCTCTGTAAGTGCATCATACACATAAATCTTCCACGGGTACAACAAGTTGTGTGTCATCTTCCCACGAGTACAGTTGACTATCTCTGCAACGTCCCAATCATTTTTCTTTTCGTCCAATAAGAACAACTCATCGTCTGCAATTTTGTCTTCTGTGTCGTCTTGTTTTGCGTCAGCAATTTTGATGTTCTCATTCTTGCCACCAAGCGCAGTCCAAAACGCTTCATCTTCTTTTCCTTGTTGTACTTGAAAGATCTCACACTTCCCCTGGCGCTCGTTATGTTTAATTGTGTTAGCCGCGTCACAAGCCTTTGTCCGTTTAAGTCTGTTACAATCCTTCCCAATCCAGACATAAATTTTGTCGACGGTGTCCACCATAAAAGCGTCACCACTATTCAATGCGTCAGGTGATTTGTCAATAACTCTCCACTTCATGTACATCTTCCCACTCACTCTTACCATTTTGGCGTAGTTCACATTTGTGTTGAGTCCATCCGTCTCGTTAGAAAATGTCACATTTGCATAGAGTGGGTCGTCTATAAGAGCCGGTGACACTGATGGACTATTCTCTTTGGAAGTGTTTGTGTGTTTAAATGATGGTTTGACGGAAAACGACGCTCTTCCAGTTCTCGACCGTTTTGCTTGCATTTCCTCCATGAGTGGGTTCATTTTTTTGGGGACAGCACCCGCAGTAATTGTCAACGAGAATCCGCCTTGGGTTGCCAATTTTGGTGAAGTGGCTTTTATACTTGAAATGGTGAAATCGATGTCATTGGTATCAGTCGTTTGAATTTCTTCTTTCTTAATTTCTTCCCTTTTCAAATTACCATTAATACCCGCCTTTGCCGCATGTCCTTTGACTTTTGTAACACGACGAACTATATGTGTTGGTTGTGGAGCAGCTTCCGATATAAGTTGGTCTAAGTCTATTGGTTGAGAATGTTCCGTTGCGTTGCTATGAATAGAAATTGCATTGTTAATTGGCTCTGGATCATCCAATTCAATAAACCCTTCATCGTCAACGTGATTGTTATCTTTTGGAAGTTCTTTTATGTCAGCGGCGTCTTTTTGCTTTTGAGCTTCTAATTCCGCTTTCTTCTTTTCAGCATCTTCTTTCGCTTTTTTAAGACGTTCTATTTCTTGTTTCTTTTGAAGTTCTTCTTCTTTCATTTTCTTATCTTCTTCGATTAGACGAGCTGCTCTCTCTTCTTCAGCACGTTTCTTTTCAGCCTTTTCTTGTTCGAGACGGTCTTCTTCTGCTTTTTGTTGTTCTCTTTTCTCTTTTTCAATCCGGTCTTGTTCTTCTTTTTCTTTGGTTCTTCTTTCTTCCTCTTCTTTTTGCTTTTTTGCATTCGCCAACTGTTCTTGTTTTTCTTTTTCAATAGCTTCAGCCTTCTTTGATTCTTCCTCAGCTAGTTGTCGAATTAATTCTTCCTCCTCTCGCTTCATACGTTCTTCTTCTTCTCTTAACTCACGCTCAACACGTTCTTCTTCTTCACGGAGCCGACGTTCTTCTTCCTCTATTTCTTTCTCTTTTTGTCTTTCTTCTTCTTCAGCTTTTTCTTTTGCTATTCGGGCTTCTTCATTTTCTTTTTCGATTCTTTCTTTTGCCTCACGTTCGATACGTTCTTGTTCTTCTTTTTCTTTTATGACTCTTTCGGCTTCAAGACGTTCTTTTTCAATTCTTTCTTTCTCAACATTTTCTTTTTCAATACGTTCTTGTTCTTCTTTCTCTTTTATAATCCTCTCACGTTCGATACGTTCCTTCTCAAGCCTCTCTTTTTCAATTCTTTCTTTTTCAGCTTGTTCTTTGGCTTCGCGGTCGATACGTTCTTTTTCAAGTCTGTCTTTTTCAATCCGTTCCTTTTCCTGTCTTTCTTTTTCTTGAGCCTCTTTCTCGGCTTTTTCCTTATCATTTCGCTCTTGTTCTTCTTTCTCTTTTTGAAGCTTTTCAGCCTCAGCAGCTTCTAACTCCCGCTGAATTTCTTCTTCTTCCCGTTTGATTCTTTCTTCTTCAGCCTGAAGTTCAAGTTCCATTCGCTTCATATCTTCTTCTTCTTGACGCATTTCCTCCTCCATACGTCTAATTTCTTCTTCTTGTTTTTCGATGTCGTCTGACATTGCTCTTTGAATTTTTGAGTTCCAAACTTTGGACTCCACACTATTTTTATCATCTAGATACTACTTGTTTAGTTCGATGACTTTATACCCATCCTTTTTAAGACTTGTTGTACCATATTTTTGAACAATATACTTTTTGTAGGAATGTACCCATCTTTTTATTATTATTATTATTAACTTTTTTGATACCCATTATGTGGCAACTCTTTTGCAATTTACGCTATTTCGTCTTTTCTTTGTTATTCTTGAGTTACTACCTGTTCTTTTTAAAGTTTTAAACTTTTTTGAAAAAGTTACAATATTTTTACTATTTAATTACTATATAATCTTATTACAAGATATTTTTTTGTTTGTTTGGTGTTGTTTAATTTTTACACTTTTTTTGTTCTAAATATTTTTGGTTTTACATTTCATATAAAATTTATTTGATTTTCTACTCATCTTGAAAACACTTTTGTTAGTAATCAATGACTATCTAAATGACTTGGATATTAATTTAGCAATAAACTGGATACATTGTAAAATTTGAAATAACACGGTCTCATAAAAAATTGGTAATGATTCAACTGAGTTCTTCATGTAGTTTTACAAAGTTTGTTAAATTTTAAAACGTCGGGTTGTGAAATACAAATTCAGCTACTATCTCAAACTACTTTAATTGTATTTTTTTATTTTTCAATAACAAAAAGTCAAGATTAAAAAATAATGAATCTGGTGTCTAATTTACTATTTAAATATAGTTAATACAATTAATGTTTGATTTTTAAAATAGAAATAGATTAATAATGTATGGTAAAAGAGCTATAAAACAATTAAAAATAAAAAAACCACAAAAATAAGAAAAGAAAAACACAAAAAAAAATGTTATAGCAAGAAGTTAAAAGTAACTAATAAGAACCATACAAGAAACTACAACGAAAACTGAGCGAAAAGAAACCCTGAAACTTGATAGTGTAAGCGGCAGATGTCAAAGAAGTCAGCAAAGCAGGCACAAACTGGTGATGTCGTGATCCAAGGTTCAACAAAAGACGCTTTCGGAGTTGCTCACATTTATGCCACATTCAACGACACTTTTGTCCATGTGACCGATATCTCTGGTAGAGAAACGATCATTAGAATTACAGGTGGTATGAGAGTCAAAGCCGATAAAGATGAGAGTTCCCCATACGCTGCTATGACAGCCGCTCAAGACGTTGCTAAGAGATGCAAAGAACTCGGAGTCACTTCTCTTCACATCAAAATCAGAGGAGAGGGTGGAGTGTACTCGAAGACCCCAGGCCCGGGAGCTCAAGCTGCTCTTAGAGCCCTTGCTCGTGCTGGTATGAAAATTGGAAGAATTGAAGATGTCACCCCAATCCCAACCGACTGCACTAAAAGAAAGGGTGGAAGAAGAGGAAGAAGACTTTAAACTAATTGATACAATCGTCTATTTATCGGAGTGGTGACACTCTTATTTTTATCTTTGACTTTCAAAAACTGGATTTTTAACCACTTACATTTCCAGTTTCTCTATTTCATTGATCTTCTTTTCTTTTTGTTTTTCTCATTGAAACTATTGGAATCTCATTATTGCAAGCAGTATGAGCAATCCATATGAGGAATTTAAAACAGCTGTTTATGACTATGTCATCATTGGCACCGGTGTAACAGAGTCAACTATCGCTGCATCATTATCACATCAAGGAAAAACAGTTTGTGTTGTCGATCCTAATCCATTGTATGGCGTGAAGTCGATGTACGTCCGTAATAGGGAATTGGAACAAACCCTTTCGACACTGGCATTGAAGCACTCCATAGAAATTCCACTAACAAAAATTGAATTCGATCGATCTATTGGAATTGATTTAACACCACAACTCTTTTATTCCAACGGAGACTTGTTGAACACTATCACAGAGTCTGAAATATATAAATACCTCGACTTTTTGGCGGTCGATGGTGTGTTTATGTACTTAAACAACAAGATCATCAGAGTTCCGGACTCAAAGAATACCCTTTTCACGTGCACTGACTTGTCTTTGATTGAGAAGAGACAATTGATGAAATTTTTGAACGATATTTATCTTGACAAAGATACTCCAATAGAACAGACACAAATGTTTAAAGGATTAAAGGAAGCAGGGTCCCTCAGAAAATATTTAGAAACAATAAAACTGAGTAAAGTGTGTCAAGACATTATTGTCTATGGGATTTGTATGTTCGCAGCGAACGACGAAACTAATGCTGAAATCGTTGTGAAAAAAATCATGATATACGCAAAGTCACTTGGTAAATATGGAGGTTCACCTTTTGTGTACTGCCAATACGGGTATGGTGATGTTGCACAAGGGTTTAGCCGGTCATCAAGTGTTGCATCGGGTGTCTTTTTATGTGGGCATGAAGTAAAAGAAGTCAAGAAAAATGGAGAGTTGTGGGAAGCATACTGCTCAAGCCCAGACAACCGTTTTGAGAAGATCGAATTCACAGTGAAAGGAAAAAGATTGATTAAAAATAGGACGTTTGTGAAAGAAGAAAAAGGGAAATCTGTCGACTACATGCAAGTAGTGAGGGAAAAAGTATTACCATTTGGAAGGAGGTTTTATGTTGCAATTCCGTTAAGAGGGAAGTGTGTTCAATGCATTGTATCTTCAATTGAAAACGTCACAAATGTAGCGTTGTCGGTAGAAAATGACACTGAAAACTTACTTGAAGATGCGATGAAAATAGTGTGTGGAGATAATTGGAAGGAAGAGGCACTACTCTCTTTTAAGTACACTTTCGATTTGGCACAATGGGAAAAAGTGAAAGAAGTTGATGGGATGTTGGTAACAAGTGACGCCACAATTGGAATTGGAAGCGATATTGACATGTCTGTGAGTGAAGCAAAATCGGTGTGTGGAGAAGAGTTGTTCAGAGAAGATGAAATTGTAGCAGAAGTACTTGATGAAGTTCCACAAGAAACAAAAGAAACACCAAAAGTTTCAAAAGAGGAGAAGGAAAGTTCAGTTGAAGAAAAGAAGGAAATAAATGGAAATGGAGAAAAAGAAGTGAAAGACACTTCAAACGAGGTAGAGGCAAAATAAAACGTTATTTTTGACTTATTTTATTTTTTACACCAAGGTTTTGAAATTAGAAACTAAAAAATCGAATGAAAAAAGCAGAGAGCTATTACTTCAGAGATGGACTCAGGTGTGTCATTCCAAATTACAAAGTGTTGCAAACGGATGTGAAAGGGAGGTGGGTTGGTCAAACACTGAAACAATTGTTTACCACCGAGTTTAAACACATTTCAGTTGAAGAAGCTGTTTGTTTATATTAATTATCGTGTTCCAAAGAAGATTGAACAGTTGCAAAGCGACCAATAAAATAAGATGACAATAAGAAACGCCAAATTGAGGGAGGTATTATGTACATCAAAAGAAAAGATGGAACTGTTGTGAAGAGTTTGGACGTTACCATTGAAGAACATGACATTTTGGTCAGCAGAATCCACGCTCACGAACCGCCAGTACCCGATCACCATATTGATATCATAGAAGACACAGATGAGTATTTAGTCATTAACAAGCCAGCTGGAATTCCAGTGCACCCTACTGGAAGATACATGTACAACAGTATCATAACCATACTCAAAGAGGAAGGTAAATACAATGATTTGAAACTAGTGTATAGACTGGACAAGAACACAAGTGGAGTTCTTGTCTTGGCTAAGACAAAAAGAATTGCCCAGAAGTTTCAAAAAGCTTTGAGGGACAAAACAGTGGGAGACTTCCAAGAGATTGAAAAGATATACTTGGCACGTGTTGTTGGAGAATTTCCAGAGACACTTGTTGTTGACAAACCAATACATTTGGTAGTGTTTGTGATTAATTTTACTAGTATTATACTATACCATTACCAAGGTGGTTTATTTATAGAACATTAACTTCTTATGAATTTCATTGGAATGATAAATAGGTTTGGTACAGAACAACAACACCATGTGAGCGATGAAGGGATTTCAGCAAAAAGTGGGTTCAAGCGGATTTTTTACGACAAAGCAAGCGACACGAGTGTTGTGGAGTGTGTTCCATATACAGGGAGAACACACCAATTGCGACTTCATCTGAAATCAGTCGGACACCCAATTGCAAATGATTCTGCTTATTTACTTGAACATATCCACAACACCAGAACACGGGACGGAGATACTGAACAGGAGCTTGCGATGAGAACTAAGTATGGGTGGGTGTTTGATGAGTTTTGTGAAGATTGCAATTGTCCTAAAGGTGACCCATTAGAACACTTGATTTGGCTCCACGCTTGGAAGTACTCAATTGAAGGTAAAACGTGGGTTGCGAATGTTCCCGAGTGGGCAAAAAGCACATATGACGCGAAAGGTGGGTTGGAAAAATGGCATAAAATAATTGAATGATTTTTTTAACTAAAAAATGAGAAAAAAAAGAACTAAAAAAAGTATGGGGATTTGCTTTGAGTGCAAGAAGTCAACTGATCTGTACTGCGTCCACCACAAAAAGCACGTCTGCATCGATTGTATGTTTAAGACGCACGCAGTCGTTTGTTTTTTATTTTTTTTTCAAAGGTTCCTCACACCAAAGTATCTTGTGAGTAACAGAGAAATAATGGGTAGTGCACTATGAGTAAATACAAAGATTATGTGATGGACAACAAACCCGAAGTGAATGAATGCCCGTTGTGTAAAGCTGTACTTGGTGATAAGGAAGTTGTCCGTTTGCCATGTTTATGTGTTGTTCACAAAGAATGTATTGTCAAAGAATTTGATGATGCAACAGGCGAGTTAAAGTGTCCACAGTGCCAAACTCCCGTTTTTGTTGGCAAAGATGACATCCCAACACAAATAAAAGAGCATCTCCTCGCCATTTTCGCGGGAAAGAAATACATCCAACCGTTTTTGGACGCGAACTTACAAACTATAGCACACGAAGATATCGATACAACAACACAACTCCTCTTGAAACCAGAAGACGAAAAAGAAGAGCAAAACGTCTCGTACACCAAAAATGAAATTTCGAGCTTAAAAAAGGTTGCTGAGGCAACGGAAGTAAACGTTGAAGCAGAGGACGATTCGAGCGGCCCTCATATGAATGACACGGACACGTCTGACGAAGAGGATGCCAAAAAGAAATTGCAAGGGTCATTGGGGATGGGTTTTGTTGCGACGTTGGGGCACAACAAACGGATTTCTGGGCGGGGCATCTTCATCATTTTAGTGTTGATGGTTGTCTTAGTGCTTTTCATGGTGATCGTATATTTCTTTGGAAATACCGACACATAATTGAGTTCTTTAATCCGTTTAAACCATTTGAATAGTTTATAATTTAATTCATTTATGGTATCAAATGGCTGTTTGAATTTGTAATGATATAATTAATAATAATATGAAACAAAAAGACATAAAAAGAATCAATCTACTGACTGGATTTAAACAGTTCCATTTCCAAAAGTATCATCATTGAAAGCAGTGTCTGGGATTGACATATTATTCATATCAATGTCTGGCTGGACAATGGTTGATGGATCGAAAGCAGGTGCCTGCAACATGTTGGGGTCTGTGACAAATTGGAGGTTTGGATTTCCAGTGAGTTTTCTTGCGATCCACAAGAAAGGTCTCTCGAAGTTGTAATTTGACTTGGCAGAAACGTCGTAGTATTGCAAGTTTTTCTTTCTATGGAAAGAGATTTGTCTTGGCTTAACTTTTCTATCACGAGCATCGCACTTGTTTCCGACCAAAACGATTGGAATGTTTTCACAGACTCTAACTAAGTCCTTGTGCCATGTGGCAACGTTTCTATAAGTTTCACGGGATGTGACATCGAACATGATAATGGCACAGTTGGCTTGGACATAATATCCATCCTTAAGGCCACCAAACTTTTCTTGTCCAGCAGTGTCCCACTATACTATAAATATATTGTTCATAACTTACATATTTCAAGAAACAAACAACTTCGAATCTAATTTTACCGCAGTTTGTCTGGAAAAGCATTGGATGGACATCGACACCCATGGTTGGGATGTAACGTTTCTCAAACTCACCGGACAAATGTCTCTTGACAAAAGTGGTTTTACCAGTTCCTCCATCACCTACGATGACTAATTTAAATGTTGGGACTCCGTCTTGTGTTGGCAACATAAATATGTGAAATTCTAGTTTGAGTTTCATTTATATAGATGCAAGGGTTGAAGCAGGGTTTTTCACTTTTCTGATGTGAATTATTAGAGATGAAAAAAGGACGAGTAATGAACTATTATCCGCCGAATCATCAACATAGTATTATTTTGGCGTATAAAATATCAAATGAATCGGGAAAAAGAATAATTATTATGCTCCATTTTGTTATTAAAGTACCATTGAGTTATTTTTGCTTATTTTTTTTGGAAAATAAGATCTGGCTGGTTATTAAATAAATCAGGAAAACAACCCAAAAAATTATGACAACTAAAACGTCTCTATTTTTTTTTATATTACGAAAAACAAAAAAAACACAAAAAAATATTTTTTTGTATTTTTTTTTCGAAATAAAAAAAAATCGTCACTAAGTTTTTATCAAATACTGAGATAAATTAATTAATTCTTGAAATTCACTTAAAAATATAATTATAGCTATTGAATAGATATATTATTAACAATAACTTTATCAATAAAAAATGAAAAACAAAATATAAAAACAAATTAACACTTAAAATAACGCCCTGATTTTTGTTTTGGCCTGTTTTTACGGGGATATTAATCCATTTTTTGATGATTTTTCTTTTTTGGCTTGTGTATTGTATATGACATAAAACAATCTCTAAAAAAATGGAAATTTATATAATAAACTCGAGATTTCCCGATTTTTAGACCACTTGAATTTTGTTCAATGTTATTTAAAGTGTTAAGACAGAAGAATTACAAAACTTATAATCAAAATTAACCCTAATTCAAATAATAATAGAGTAAAATATATTAACAATGATGTTATATTTTATTGTTTTTTTTTGGTATTAAAATAAAAATAAAAGCGCCACGTTAATACATATTAATAGAAACTATATAAATCTGGTTTTATTATGGTTAATAAGAAAGATACTCAA
>NW_004440426.1:1134381-1147599 GCF_000330505.1 Entamoeba invadens IP1
TTTGAGTATAAAAAACATCAAAAAAGGGAAATCCATGTCGAAAGGGGATAGACAAAGACCAAACATTCTTGTCACTGGAACACCGGGGACGGGGAAGTCGTTGGTTTGTCAGATGGTAACCGAAAAGGTGAATATTAATTATGTGAATGTGGGTGATGTAGTTACACAAAATGGTTTTTATGAATCACGTGACGAAGAAATGGACACACTAGTCATCGACGAAGACAAAGTTTGTATTTTCTTTGTTGCGATTTTCTGTAACTCTGTGAAAAAGAATAACATAAAGGTGTTGGACTACTTGGAAGACGTTCAAAAAAAAGAAGGGTTTTTGTTGGAGTATCACTCTTCACAACTCTTTCCCGAACGGTGGTTTGACTTGGTTGTTGTGTTGCGCACAGACAACACAGTTCTATATGATCGTCTTCTTCAAAAGTTTGTGTTATTAAGTTATTATCACTTTCATATAATTTAAATTACAAAACCGAAAAGTGAATGAGAAAATGAGGGTAAGGGGGTATAAAGAGAACAAAGTGACAAACAACCTTGACTGTGAAATTTTCCAAGTGTGTCTTGACGAAGCAATGGAAAACTATCAGCACAAATTGGTCTGGGAAGTCCACAATGAAACACCAGAACAACTCGAGGAAGCAGTTGATGCCATAGCAAAGTACATCACATTGTGGCCAAAGTCATTTGGTCTTTCATTTGATCAATTAAAAGCTTCAAATTGATTTAAAAAGTGTTTTCTTTCAATTATAAAAGAGTAAATTTACATTTTTTGATTAATTGCATCAACTCTAATAATCATTTTAAAGTTTTTTCATTAATTTGTTTTTTACTAATGAAAATATATATGTACAAAATATATATAATAAAGTGACTTCCCAAGCTGTGCAAGTTAAGGTATAGTTCATTTATAATTTTTTTTATTAAAAAAATAGAATCATTAATTTTTTGAAGTTTTGAAAAAAAAAGATTATTTTTAGTTTAATTATTAATTATAATTTCGAAGTTATTACTAAACTATACTTTAACTTGCACACCTTGTGACGTTGCAATTTTTGACTTTCACACTTCGAATACAATAAATTAAGCAACAATTTCGGGAAAACGACCCAATGGAAATTATCGAAGGACCAGTTCTAGACAACAGTGCACATCGATTTGTAACAATGAACTGCACCTATTAAACAGACTATTTGTTATTGTTTGCTATAAAATGGCACAGAGAAAAACATAATGTTTATCATACTTCTTCTTGTCGCTTTGAATTACGCTAACACAAGAGACACCGACATTTATTCACGTTCTTGAAACAAAACAGTTTTTACATTAAACACATAGACAAACCATAACCCAATTTTTATAATTTAATTTGCTTTTTGTAGTTTATTAATTCAAGCACCGAAGAATTGTGTGTTTTTTGAAACAATTTGGAAACGAATAACATTTTTAATAAAATGTTTTTCAACTGAAATTTAGTCTTGCACGCCCTTTCCCTGTAAAAAAGACTAAAAATTTTAACTTGCACACCTTGGGGAAGTCACTTTACTTTTTGATGTTTATTTTCTAAACAGTGTGTTTTTATACACAAAATAAACTTCTAATAAACAGGAAAAGTTATTTATAAACTCGAGATTTCCTGATTTTTATACCACTTAATTTTTGTTCAAGGTAATTTGAAGTCAATATAATTATATAAAATAAAATTGTAATAGTTCTAAATGGTTTCCCGATGTTTTGTACATAAGTGCCGTATTGTTTTTTTTTATTTGGAAATTTAAATATTTTTTTAATGAAAAACAAACAAACAGTAATCTGTTGTTTTTCTTTGACTGTAAAAATCAAAATTATAATTTGAGAATTTTATGTAAAAAAAACAATAACAAAATAAATAATTTAATATTTAATACATACATTAACTAACTATAATATATTATCATTATAATTAATTTTATTATTTAAATATAGTTTAATAGAATGATATAATCTTTAAAAAGAATTATCTTTTTAATATTTTTTTTGTTTGTTATGATATAACTAATTAATAATTAAAAAAATATGTTGGTCATTATTTCACAGTTTATAAAGTTCATGTTTTTGGTATTTGTTTATAAATCGGTCTTTTTGACGTATTTATCGGGATTATTTGTTACCAAATTACCGTTTCTATTTTAGACATTTATAATTTTATGAAGAAAAGATTGTTTTAATTAACGATAAATAGTTTGTATTATTTTAATTAATTAACGAGTTGTTTTTATAATAAAAATATGGTTTTTAATAAATAAAAATAATAATGATATTTGTTGTTAATTTTGGTTTTCGTTGAATTAAAAATGATGTTAAATAATAAGAATAGGGGTTCTAATAAATAATTGGGGCGAGTATCCCGAAAAACATAACAAATGAAACCTATTATTCCATTGATTTACTGCAACACGAAATTGATAAGAATAAAGCAATCTTCACCCATGTTAACACAAATTTGGAAACAATTTTTTGAACTAAGTATAAGCGTCGAAACAAGCGGGAGTAACATAATTGTAAAGCCAAAATAACCTAAAAATGCGTTGAAAACAGAACTTAGAAAAACATGACCTGAAAAAACCAAAAAAGTCAAAAAGGTGGTGTTTTGAAAAGTTTTATAGTAACAAAGAATTAAAAAAGAAACCAGAAAAACTCTTCAGAAAAACGACAAAAATCAAAAAACAAAAAATAAGATAAGAAAGTTTCCAAAAGGGGGCAAAAAGGTGAGGGTTAGGCAAAATGTTTTTTGATGTTTAAGAAAAGAGAAAAAAACAATAAAAGTGTGGGGTTTGAACAAGAAAAGAGGAAAATAGAACCGAATTGCCTTTGCGGACAAAAATACGACCGAACTGAACAAAAAAGAACTGAAAATCGAAAAAAAGGAAGAATGGAAGAAACAAAAGCAAAAAAGGAGAAGCGCGAGAAGACAGACGACGCAAAGAGGAGAGCCGTCGACTGGCTCGGAGACAGGCTAATGGAAAAGATCGACAGAGATCACTATATCTGCATTATATGCTTTAAAAGAATGTCGCGTGGGTATGCGTGCTACCACTGCATCGAAGAGCACCAGAATATCACCGACGATATGAAGCCACTAATCGTGAAACTCTACATGAACGGAAAAAGAGTAAAACTCGAGTTTTCCGAAACACACGAAGACTCACCATCTGCCGATACCCAACAAGATACCCCAGGCGGCGAGAAGCATAAAAGAGGAAGAATGTCAGAAGATCTCAAACAGCGCCTCCAAAAGCTTGAAAACGAAGGGAAGGCGAAATGGGAGACTAAACCAAAAAAAGAAGTCGAGAAGTTAAGGACAGTCGAAGGTAAACGAATTACAACAGAGATATCAAAAATCATGGCCGCAAATGGTATACCTTTTGCAAAGAGTGAGGCTATATGGAAAATTGTGACAGAAGTCATCGACTGTACAAAAGAACTCGGACCACCCGTTATCGACAAAATTAGATTCAGCGCAAGAACACTGAAAAGAAGGTACGAAGAGATGAACGCAAAACAACTCCAGCCAAACAACACAAACACTCTCCAACAACAAACTCAACAAATGCAACAACACCAACAATCTACTCCACCAAGACCAATTCAAGACCATACAGCCTTCCCTATGCAGTTCGACAACCCAACACCCTTCAACCCAAGAGTGATGGACAGAGCACAGGAATCGACGCCACAAAGTTTCGAACATTAATTTCTTTATATGTTTCAGTGTTGATTTGTGTTCTTTCTATTTCTAACAAGATTTAATTACTTGTTTAGTTAGTTTTGAAGCGATTTTGATTTTTAATTTTTTCGTAATTTTAAATATAAATTAATTCTTAATAATAAAAGGTTAAATATACTAAACATACCATAAACTTGCAATAGTATTAATATTAATATAATATAATATTTGTTCAACATCACCCATAAAAATGTATAGTTATATTATATATATACATTTCTAAATATTTTAACTATGCTATATATATAGTATAAACAAACTAAATTCATTAACTAAAAGAATTTTTTATATTTTTAAAATTATATTCATTTAACTATTAAAAATTTTTTTCTATTTCTATTCATATAACTATTACAAATGAGAGAAAAATTAGGTGACAAAAATTAATTGGGCGACAGAAAAAATAGGGATTAAACGATGTAAAAAACTGGGATTTGTTTTTTTTTTATTTATTTTTTTTCACAAAATAACAATTTCACAAAAGACCTATTAAATTACTTAAAATTAATCTGTCACCCAATTAATTCTTGTCACCCATTAATTATTCTATCTCTATAATTTTGTGATTATTTCAATTAGATTTTACACTATAAAACCAAGTTTTTACATAATTATTTTATCAGAGCATCATTTTTGAATCAAACAATTTAAAACTTCTGAAAAAGTTTTTGAATCTGATATCAATATTTTCTAATAATTGATTGAAATATAATATATATATTTTATGATAAAATATAATAAAATTAATCAGACCATTTTTATTTTTTAAATACTTTTCCAAAAAGAAAAGTAATTTCAAAAAGTAAAATAAAGTGGTTGACCTTATATTCAAATGGCAAGAAAATAAAAATGAAACTTGCATAAATAATAATAGTGGTATAAACAACGAAAAGAAAATACATGGACGATCTTTTTCTACCAGAAAAGTATGTGTCTGTATTTATTCTTTGAATTCTTTATAAGAGAATAAACTTTTTCAAATAAGATGGGACTATTGGATGTTATAAAAAAACAGTGGAAGTACTTCACGTTTACAGCAATACAAAGCGGGTACAACTTCGGGTTGACTTGTATAGGCGTGTTGATCAGTCCTTATATGTACCAAAGAACTGGAATGAGTTTATCACTAATTGCAATGGTTTTTGGAGGACTTATCCCTATTGTGCACATTGTTGTACAACCAGTTGTTGGTGTACTGTCCGATATTTTTCCTGTTAAAAAAATACGAAGACGATTCTTTATTTTTGTTGGGATTCTGGTTGCAGTTTTGACTTTACCAGTAATCCCATTTTCCGATTACATTGGTATCGCATGTGGTGATAATGAAAGTGGGCTAGAAGACTCTATAAACTCTTCAAGCAACGGAAGCATGAAAATTTCCATTTCAATTGGTGTTGTTTTTTCTTTGTTTTCAAGTGGGTCGCTTGTACTCATGCAAATGCCGAGTCGTGCGCTGATTGCGGACAATATCAAAAAAGACGAACAACGATCAGCCAACTTCTTTGCAGCTTTGTTGGGTGGATTTTCTGTGTTGGTGTTTTACACTTTGGCCGCCACTTGTGCACAGATGAAGTATTATTACGAGCTTATGTTTGTGTCTGCTGGGGTGTTTATTCTTATCACTGGTGTATTTACTATATTATTTTCAAAAGAAAATGAAAAACAAATATCGGTGAATGAAAACACACCACTCCAAGACATGAAAAATGAGTCGAAAGAAGAAAAAGCGCCACTATCCTTAGAGATAGTAGATCCACAACAAGAGACCATGACACCGCCATCACCAAATAACCGAAGCAAATTTCAAATTGTAGGGAAATCACTTCTTTTGTTCATCAAGGGATTTGGATGGAAATTGATGGGACTTGTCTTTCTCCAGACTACAGCAACATGCTCTGTGTTGGTAATAGGAAGTTCTGTAGCTAATTACTATGCAATTAACATGTTTCATGCCGAGACGACAGACCCTTTATACAACTATGGCATTTCGATGTCGATGGTTGCTATGTTACTTCAATCTGTGGTCCAATGCATTTCATCACTCTTATCTCCACTTTACGCCAAACACGAAAACATCTTGTTTTTTGGCACAGCTTTTGTATGTGCTTTGTGTCACAGTGGGATGATAGCGGTAGACTACTTATCAACGTATTATGATGAGCCACCAATTTGGCTTTTGATAGCAAGTTTTGTATTGATTGGGATGGTTGGTACACTCGGTGCTGTTATCCAGTCGGTGCCATACATCATAATCAACAAGATCTCATCGCCGAAAAGATTTGCGATCGATTTGTCGTTCATTGGTGTTGTAATTAGTGTTGCCTTTGTGCTTTTAAGCTACTTTGTGTCACTCCTCCTTTCATTTGGGATATCTTTGGTGTGCGTATTTTATATTGGCGCTGTTCTTGCTATCCTCTGCACTATTGGGTGCGGTTGCCTTCTTCCCGTCCTCAATGCACCAACAAAGATAATTCTATCGGCACCAACTGAACATAGCCTTTGATGTCAAACTTTCAACGTCTGATCATTGGTTCTTGTTATAGTATATTTATTATATCATTTACTATTTGTATGTTTGAAAATATTGAGAATTCATTGGTTGAAGTAATTTGGAAAGTTCATGTGAATAAGTAAACTCATGACATTGGTTTTTGAAATTATTAAATTAGAGTAAAAAATAGATAGTTTTTTTCTTTTCCCGAAATACTGCTTCAAATCAAAGAATATTTTTTTCATTTTAGGTAAAGATTCTCACCTTCCAGATCTTTAATAGATCACGATCTTCAGAACCATAAAAACCTAAAATTTCTCGAGGAGATTACAAGTTGAACAGTTGTGAAAAAAATGTCGAGAAATAAAGCACAAAATGTCTAATATACTGATAGTTTTTTGTTGGGTTGGTCATTTCCCGCATTTTTTAAAGTTTTTTGCCATTTGGTATGTTTTGTTTAAAAGAAAATCCAAAACTCACTATAAATAAAAAGAGTAATATCCCGATAAATAGGAGTTGTTACACGTAAGTTATCAAAATAAAAAGGAGAAGAAATTCCGAAAATAGTGAGCAAATTTGATGAAAAGCACTTTGTTTCCCGAAAACCTCGTATCGCCTCGTTTCCACCAAAAAGACTTTGAAATTCAATACAACCATTTTTACTGGAAGTTTTGGAATAATACTTTTTAATTAAAAAACAATTATAGTCATCCTTCGAACGATGGTTTTTCGATGGTAAAAGAACCATCAAAGCGATGACTTTTGCAGGTTTGTCTTTCTTTCTTTTTTTTTCCCACCAAAAACCCCCGAATGACCAAAAATGCTTATTTACTTCAGTAAAAAAACTCAAATTTCAAAGAAAGTTCAGTATATGCAGAGCCGTTGCAATACTCTTAGCACACTGCTAGAGAAAGCTACAAACGACTTTAACACATCCCCTAACTATATTCTCTTCTCAAAACTTGCTCACTTTGCTCGAGGCAATTTGGTTACACGGCAACATTTGGCTCAACTCATCTCTACCAAGCTTAAAGCTCATCTGTATCGCTTTGTGTCCTCTCTCGAAGTCTTTTACACACTTTGTCTTGTCGAATATTTGGTGGTCAACGTCAACCATTTTGAGGCACACGTCATCGACCCATCTTTTGTCTGCTCGATCGAAAAGATTGCGCAGCTCGACGTTTGTTGATCTTACCATCACTGCTGGAAAGTTCGTCATAATTTTGTTCTCAATTTTATGATTAACGAGCTCTTTTGTCGCACCAAACACATATTGACTTTTAGAAACTTGTTGGGTTCTTTAAGCAAAAGGCCACAATGGTTCAACTCAAAGCAATGAATTTCATTCAACTGATGCAGATGTACCCAACTAACGACAGCTACTCAAGGCTCTTTGAAACATACACTAAGATGGGTGTTGTCTTTCCACAACTCCAAATACCAGCATACCCCGAGATCACTTACAAGAGCGAAAGTCTAAGGAATTCTATTACCATGTCTCCTTTACAAGACACTCCATTCGTTTTGGACGACAACTCACCTCTCCTTCTCCCTTCAATGGCTCTCTTACCAAAACCCCCTCTACTGAGGAACAAAAATTTGGACTTTTCTAAACTTCCAGAAAGTACTCAGAAGGTACTCGAGAAAATCTCCGAGTTCAGAGAAATTTCGAAAGAGCCACTCAAGAAAAGCAACTTGGTCAGAAACGGGGTACTACAGTTGGGAAGACAACTTAAAAGCACTGAGGCGTTTTTCAACACGGCTTTTTCCTTACAAAATGAATTCAAAAAAGAGACTTTATGTCTTGTATGGGAAGATGAGGAAGAAGAAACTAGTGTCGCAATTAAAGAGGAAGGCCGCAAGATTGGACATATCGTTGGAGTGTTAAGGAACGAGGTCACACATATGAAGCGCGTTTGCGACGAAATCGAGAACTTTGGTTCAGTGAAATTAATCGACGAGGCATCGAGGGGAGTCGACTCACTGTTAATTGACGAGAAGAATCCAAGCGAAGGGAAAGACACTGAGAGAATAGCAGAGTTAATAGGTGGGATAAAAGCCACAAATTTGAGTCGCGATAACAGTGCGACAGACAGTTTCACAGAAACAGCGACGGAGAGCATTTCAAAGTCGACAACACCGTCGAGCTCTAAAATGTCTTTCAAAAACAAAATTGACAAAGGCGAAGACGTCGAAATCAAAACGTTCAAAAAAAACTTATCGTTCAAAGGAGGGTTTGGGTTACTTAAGTACGGCCCGAGCGTGGACACAAGTCGTTTGTATAATGCTTATCTCTAAGGGTTGACGATTTTTAACTTCAACGTGTTTTTAGATTTTGTGTTTGGGACAACTTCAATTTTTTAAAACTTTTTTTGTCTAATTGATATTTGATTTTGAACTCATGTCAAATCACTGATTTTATTAAATTAATTAAACTACAGTCTGTCTTTTAACGTTATCTGGTGCCTTTTGGACCATAAAAAATGGAATAATTCGGGGAGCAGTCCCAAAAATCCATCCCAATTGTTTCGGGTTTTTTCACGTTTTACCTAATGCCCGATGTTTAGACAAAAATGAAGCTATTATTTGTCCACCAGATAACGTTAAAAGACTGACTCTAATAAAAATTTAAAAATAGTTGATTTTTTACTATAATTATATAGTTTCATTTGATTAGCTTTTTATTAATATGTACTAATTTGCGTTTTTAAGAATATATTTATTTAAAATTGGTTTAATAATAAAAACATATAATAAAATAATACTATATATACAATATATAGTATTATTTTATTAAATACTCAAAACTAAAGATTCAAACTGTATTTTATAATGAACTTATTTCAAGAGATTAAAAAAATATAGTTAATTAGTTGAAACTTTTTTTAAGCCAATTGAAACATGTTATTTGTTTGAAAACTGAACAACACAAAGATGTTGAATAGGGAAAAAAATGGGAAAAAGTGAAATCTTCATAACAAAAATAGAAAGTGGAAAAAAAACAAAAATCAAATAATAGAAACAGAGAAATGAACGAGGTGTGTGTAACAATAAACTCGGTAGAGTATGGATCAACGCCAATAACAATTCAAAAACATGTCAAGCTGGAAGAGCTTAAGACGGTAATTGGGAAAGCGATAACTGACCTTGGAAAGACGGTTTGTTAATATAAGGCCGAATTATAATTACTGGTAAACATACTAACGCAAAGGGCTACTCCGTTTTCCAAGGCGGGAAGGCTATTGAGAACGATGTCGAGCTCCAAGACCATGAGGAGTTGGTTATGGTCATCCGCACATCCCAAAAAAATGCGAAAGCGGAACTGTTTGAACCAACCACAATGGGGCTAAAGGAGTTTAAACGCGACGAGGAACCGTTATCGCCGGAGGAGTTGAACAGAGTGTTAAACGGGCTTACACAACCACAAATGAACGAAATAGCAGTATTAACAGAAATTGGGTTTGACCAAGAAACGTCATTTGTAGCATATTGTATGTGTTCTGGCAACAAAGAGTCTGCAGTTGATTTGTTGTTATCAGGGAACATACGAGTTGACATGAGAATAGTCACCGAATTTGTGTGTAGAAAATACCCCGATGCGGTCAGAGCTGTAAGACCGGCACTACTCACAAGACAACGAACATTCACTCGAAACGGAGATATGAACATGGACAACTTCCTGTTCAGAGCGTTATTGCAAGGAGAGCGTTTACAAGACTTGATTGGCGTTTGTTTATTATAAAGATAATTATAAACGTTGCAAATAACAAATAGAGAGCTGGTGGAGACTACGACGCGAACGAAGATGTGAGTTCTGGTGGAGAGGATAGCGAATAAATTACATGTGACTTTCTTTCCCTTTGTTTTTGTTACATTAGATATGGAATCAAAAAATGAACGAATCACAGATGAGCTGAGTTATTTATTTTTTCGACCATAGTATAGAAATCCGTTTGAAGAGCAGTGGGGTAGTCCTTGAATTGTATATTAAACACAGACAACGAAACATTTTTGATTGTATGGTTAGCAGTGTCGATGATATACAATAAACTCCACTCGAACGTAAAGGCGTCTGGTTTATAGCTAGTTTCCCCTTTTATGTGTTTAACTATAATTTCTTCTTTTTCCAATTTAACAGATATTCTCCACCCAGTGTGCCCGTCGTGATATGAGTGCTTTAATCTCAATGGTAATAAAAACTCCACAGCAGCTGCAAAAAGTGCTTGAGTGAATGTTTTCATAATACACAATGTAAGAGAATCCTCAGTGAAAACTTGTTGGAGAACTTTTGCAAAGAGTGTGCCACAGTCACCATTCCCGTTGTTTTTAACATATGTGAAGACGTCGTCGAAAGTTTGAACAAAATTACTCTGTTTGATCTCTCCTTCTGTGGCTAACGTGAGCAGAGAAACAACCTCTTTGGTTGTCTTCTCCATTGGGTATGTGTCGTTGTCGTGTGATGTGGATATCTCTGGGCCGTCCGCAACAACTCCATCGGCATTTGAAATAACCAATTTTGAGACAAGACGAGGAATATCTATTGCAACAGATGTTTTCGCCAAGGGGCGCGCGTGGAGTGTTTTGATACGTGCTACCATGTCCGAAAATGTCAATTCCTGTCGTTGGTACCTGTCGGGATCAATGCGAGTGTACCCAGTTGGTTTTGTTGTGTATGCACACAAAGAAATGATAAGAACAGTAATCACAATAGTGCCAGCGATGAATAACAAACTCATCAAAAGCATTGATTTTGAAGTTCCTTTTTATCGGTTTTCTTAATGGCTGGTTTGCAGCGCTTTTGGTTTTGTTTTTAACACTTTTGTAAAAATCTTATCCCAAGTTATAAGGTTTATTTATAACTTGGGCATTAAATCTAAATATACTATTAGTATTAATTAATTTATTGTTTTTAATAGTTTATTACATTTAAGTATGATTTATTAATTTTATAAACTATTAAAAAATTAATTGAAATTTTTTAATTTCTTTTTATACCAAATATAGAGTCAGTCTATTACAAAGTTTCAATCACTTATTTTTCGGTCGAGATTCATTTCTCATATAAGTTGGTATATTCGATGTGTACGTTAAACTTTTTGTTGATCAAATTGCATTCAATGCAAAAACAAATTGATTTCCTTATAAAACCACCAAAATTAATAATATAATTAAACAAAAACAGAAAACCATATTATTAATTAACCAACAAAAAGTAGTGTTGTGAATTAAAAAAAGAAGATGACTAAGTTGGAAAGAATGTACCAGATGAACGTCGTGCTGTATTTCCCAACGTACAGCGACGTCTCAACATTTGTTCGAATAAACAAAAAGTCGCTAGATGCAGTAAAGAGTCTAAAGATCAACCCTTGGTTTTCGTCACCATATTCTATCATGAAGTTCCACACCCACTTTACTCCAGAGACGATGAACTGTTGCTCTTTTCAGTTTGTCAACAAGGAATTGATGTCGCGGTGTGTTTTTCTGAGAAATTCTGCATTTCCCGTCTCGAATGACTCGTACCGTGACATAGCGCAATTTCTCTTTCCAAAAGTGACGACATTATCACTCCGAAAAGATAAAATTGATTTCTCGCGATTTGCGATTTTAAGTGCAAAGTTGTTTATTATGTTGGAGTCACTCAACGGGGACATCGTGCTTATTCTCGAGTTCTGTAGGTCTGCAACAGAAAATGGGAAATTTCCGATGCACCATTTTTTAAAAAAGATACACGTTGAGGTGGGAAATGATGGATTTCTATTTCCACACTCTACAATTCCCATTTTTAATGAAATGAGTAATTACCTTGACATGTGTAATATTGAAATTGTGCTCATCTCGTTTTATTCCGCTTTTTCAGAAAACACCATCGAAAAACTCCAAAAGCTTGGTGTTAAAAGTTTCTATAAAATACTAACGAAACAACAAATAAAAGACTGGGAGACATCTTATGTTTTGCCCTCACGGTTTGTTGCGATAGAGGGAAGTTTTGATAATAACAAATTTAATAGTTTGATTGAAAAGCGTTATGCGGAGGTGTGTGTTGTGAACATGGAGTACAACAGTGCGTTAAAAAGTGAAATAGAAAGAAACCTTGGGAGGATTATAACAGATGACAACCCAAAAACAGTCTGGTGGGAAATACCAGAGTACGTGAAAGAGCTCTTTTTACTCAAAATTAATCCTGTAGTGGTAGAAAAGGCTGTCAACATCATCCCACATTTTCCTGCCGACTGCCAATACTTGAAGGTTATCAAAGTCATTTCGTCGAGAAATGTTTGGATATCACAATTTTTACCTAATTTGGAAAAAGTGAATGTGATAGACTCCGAAAACGTTTCGTTGGGTACTAATGACGAGAGCGACTCGTTTGGCCTCCCCAATGTGATTAAAATACTTGTTGTAAGGTCACAACATGTTAATATTGCTACGAAAAGCCTGAAATTGCGAGAGGTGACAATGGAAGGTTCTGAAAGAACAAATTTCTTTGGTAATTTTGGAAGTGTGAAAGAACTTGATTTGGTCCGAGTCAACAACGCAATTTTTCCATATTTCTCATTTGAAAAGGTCAACACAAATATTCAGGCGTGCCAAGACTTGATGTTTACAGAGAATGGAATCAAAAAATCTCCACTTTTATTTATTAATTTAAATTATGACGCTTTTGATAAACTTGCGAAGAGCAGAATGACTCTTCCAAATGTGGTAATAAACAGAGTTGTCAATATGGACTACCTCAAGAGTTTGCAAAGTGTATTTCGTTTGTTTAATGGTTAGCCAGGTCTTAACAAAGAATAATATATAGAGATGCAGCGATTCTTTTTAAATGGAGAAAGGCTGTCGAAGAACGGCGACACACTGACAATGTACGATAATGGCGAAAGAAACGATGAAATTGACATTTTAGTATCAACAGGATTTTATATGAATGGAGAGACTGAGAAAGAGGTGGTGATCA
>NW_004440426.1:1147699-1152750 GCF_000330505.1 Entamoeba invadens IP1
GACGTCATTGGCTGTGGCTACAATTATAAAACGCGGGCTTGTTTTTTTACAAAGAATGGGAAAAAGCTATGTGAAGTCAAATTTCCCGCTTTAATATTGACTGCAGTGGTTACAATCGACTTCATCAATAAAGTCGAGATCAACTATGGAAATGAACGGCCTTTTGTGTTTGACTTGGACAAAGAATACAATTCAAACAACTTTTTCCACCAGAACTGTTCGATTGTATAATTATTGTTATTTAGTTGTCACACCTATTTATCTGTATAAAGCAGTATATTTTGTTATAATCATTATACATGTTAGATTTAACACTTTACACATTAATAATTCATTTTTATAATAAATTAAGTTGAAATATTTAAAGTTGTTACTTTTTACTATTCTTAATACTGTGATGGTGATTAATAATAAATGTATTATTTAATATAAAATCTCCTGATAAAAAAGAATTCTGAGGTTTTGTTTTTGGCGTGGTTAGACAAAAGTTGTATAAAAACTATTATCTTTTGTAAAAAATATTATTAAAAATTAATTAAATGGTGCTTTTGTCTAACCAAGTTTTAAGATGTAGAGAGTATGAGGTTTAGACAAGATTCATAGTTTACCAAATAAAAATAATGACAACTTGTAAAATTATACAAATAATGTCGAAAAGTACACGTTACTCGAAGAAGAACAAGGGAAAAAAGTTACAGAGAGCACAAGAGGAAAAAGTCCAGGTCGATGTGAAGCCGAAAGAAATTGAGACATTCGATTTTTGTGGGTTTAAAGTGCCAAAGAAATATGAAGGAAAGTTGGAGAGGAAGCCGAGCGAGTTGGTCATTAAAAAGGATTTTGTGGAAGGAATGAAACAAGACGCAAAAATATACTGTAATGACGACTTGCTTGAACTGCTTGCTGGAGAACTTTGCAATGATGCCTTGAACAACTTCCCTTCATGCGTCAGACAGACAGCAAATGTTGCAACACTTCCGGGGATTGTGGGATCTATGGCGATGCCAGACGCACATAGTGGTTATGGATTTTCGATTGGAGGCGTTGCTGCTATGCGTCTTGATGAACCTGAGGCAGTCATCTGCCCGGGTGGTGTTGGTTTTGATATCAACTGTGGTGTCCGCCTCATCCGCACCAATTTGACCAAAAGAGACATTGAACCACACAAAGTTCGGTTGGCTGATGCGCTTTTTAAGAAAGTTCCGAGTGGTGTTGGCACTAAGGCATCGATTGATTTTAAGGAAGAAGATTTTGACAAGTTGTTAACTGGAGGATTGGAGTATATGGTGGAGCAAGGATATGCCTGGGAAGAGGATTTAAAGCACTGTGAGGAAGGTGGGAAGATTGCAGGTGCCGACCCATCATTAGTTTCGAAAGTGGCAAAGAGTAGAGGACATCAACAAGTTGGAACACTTGGGAGTGGAAATCACTACTTGGAGGTGCAGACTGTCGATGAGATTTTTGACGCCGAAGCTGCAAAAGCAATGGGAATTACAGAAGTTGGGCAAGTCTGTGTTATGGTCCATTGTGGGAGCAGAGGACTTGGGCATCAAGTATGTCAAGACTATGTTGCAATCTCAATGAAGAAGGGGCATAGTAATCCTGTTGATAAGCAATTGACTGGGGTTCCTTTCAACAGTGAAGATGGACAAAAATATTTCAGCGCGATGAACTGCTGCGCCAACTTTGCATTTGCGAATAGAGGAATGATCACATATCAAATCAGAGAAGCGTTTGAGAACATCATGGGTATAAAAGCCAAAAAAATGGGAATGGGGTTAGTGTATGATGTGTGTCATAACATTGCAAAAGTCGAGGAGCATGAAATCGAGGGCAAAAAAGTTAAGTGCGTCATTCACAGAAAAGGAGCAACTCGAGCCTTTCCACCAAACCACCCCGTCCTTCCTGAAGACTACAAGATGATTGGGCAACCAGCAATAATCGGAGGGAGTATGGGAACATGTTCATATGTTTTGGTTGGTACACAGAAAGGGATGGAGAACTCATTTGGGAGTACGTGTCATGGAGCTGGGAGAAGAATGAGCCGAGTTGGTGCGATGAAAACAGTCACATCAAACGAAGTCATCAAAAGAATGAAAGAAATGGGCATTGAGTTGAGAATCACCGACCCCAAGTTGGCTGCCGAAGAGGCCGACGAGGCTTACAAAGACGTCACTGAAGTTGTGGAGACATGCCAAGCCGCAGGAATTTCAAAAATTGTCATGAGACTTAAACCAATGATAGTCGTTAAAGGATAATACATTTAAATCAAATGATTTCAATCTTGTTACTTTTTGGTTAATTGGATTTATTTTTTTACTTCATAAATATTTTTTATAATTCAAATTATTTGAGTTATTCACTGATTTGTTTTTTTTCTTTTATTATTAAAAATTGTTCAATATATTTTAAATTATATTTTTAATACAATAATTAATAACAAGAAAAAAATATTGAATATAAATTATAAACAAATTAACATATATAATACTGTTTAAAAAATACTTGAATAATAGTGGGAAAAATAAAGTAAAGTCATTCTTAAAACCGTGCAACTTTGACGTGTCAGTGTAACTTTGTTTATAGTATAATTATAATAAAATAATTATATATTTTTATTGAACAAAACAAGAAAACACAAACCAATTTCTTTAAAACTCTTACTCTAATTAAAATACTATAACTAAACTATAACTAAATTTGCACAATTTTTCTCAATTATTTTTTTGAGTTGCACTATTCAATTGTCTTTTGTTTACCTAATTTTGCAGCGAGAAGGTTCTTGAATCACATTAGTTGGCTTGTCTTGTTTTTTTCGTTTTATAAACGAGATGTTTAACATTTGCGCCATCCACAATCAATATACAACACTGTTTTATTCGTTCTGTACGACAATTAAAATTCTGGATTTTTAATATTTTTCATTTAAACAAGCAGCTGGATTTATCATTTAAATATCGAGTTATAATCTGTGTTAATTTATAACCTAATTTAACTTTTTGTTTTTAATTTTGTTATTGTTCAAAAAAAGAATTTCACCTTTGTTGTAAAAAACAAAGAAAATATAAATTTGAAGACTTATTCTGAATGACTCTATATATATTTATTTAATATTTAAACTCAATAATACAAACTGATACTTCCTCATGTCTAGAGCTGACCACACAATAATAAAGAACGTCGTTTTTTATCTTGAATCAATGCGTGACTTGTGCCAATTTGTTAAGATAAACAAACACACTCGAATGCTAATAAACACAATAAATTATTGTCCTATCAAACTGCTATCGAAAGAGTTACCTGAAGTATTAATGTACTATTTTCCATCTACAAAAGCAATGTGTGTCAATCTTTTAAATTCCACCCTTCCAAAACAAATAATTGAAAAAGTCCAATGTATTGAAATTGACTACTTTGACCACGACAAAACTACCAATGTGTTCAAAAGTCATGAAACTCTTTTGGAAAAGAAGAACACATTACAAAAAGTTTACAAACTGAAAATCACAATGGACTACTTTGAAACGTTTGCAGCAAACATTTTATTATACACACATTTGTGTGTGTTGTACATTAACGGAATTAACTCGACAACACATCTCAATAGTAATTTACTTGAATGCATTTCAAAAAATACATTAAAGAAAGTCATAGTATGTGATGGGGTGGACAGACTCCTTTCTATTTTAACAATTTTCCCGTTCAACAAACACAAACAAATTATGTACTTTTTCATTATGACAAATACCACAAAACATGGAGATCCTCCAGACTTTACATTACTCAAAAACACCCCACAAAACCTCAAAGTTTGGACAACCTTTATATCAAAACAAACAATAGAAAATCGAATTGCTTATTTACCAATACAAGGGATGTTTGATCCTTATTATAATGGAGGAATCACAATTTTAAAAGACGTGAACGGGCATGAGAGAACTATTGACAGTGAAGTTTTTCGGTGTTGTGAAGACAAAATTAATATTGAATGGTACCACAAAGAAATTTTTGATTTGTGGGGTTACAGCGACAAAAGAGGAGATGAGATGAAAGAGCAAATCAATGATGAAATGAAGTCGCTTAATTTCAGCGACACACAAAATATACATCAAATAAAAGTATCTGAAATTGCAAAATGCACTGTTAAAATGCCCAAAACCGCAAATGTAATTGAAATATCATGTGTATCAGAAAAGATGGATTTGAATGGTTGTAAACCTGAAACGATAGAAGTGTATAATTACACTGGAGAAAGTCTGATTATTAATGATCAAAATTTGAAGAGATATGTTTCAGGTGGAAATTTTACAAAAATGCCGAAGTGGGTTCACAACGGTATTATCAACAATAATAAATATGTCATTGATATAAATACAATTGAACACTTCTACGTAAATGACATTGGGCGAATGAATGTCTTTGAAATAACACAAGGAAGTAAAAAAGTGACTCTTTTGGATTCAAAACAATTTTTGTGGGATAAGGAAAAGCGGAAAATCTATTTGAAAGGAGCTGAAGGACGAATAGATCTGTCTGAAATAGAGTTACACAAAGTGTGGTGTAAACGAGGAGAGAATGAGACTGAAAATATGTTTGAACCAACCCTCGTTTTAGGAGATGTTTGGAAAGTTGATATCACCGACGAGGTATTCAATGAGATTCATTTAGGAATTATTGAAGAACTCACTCTAATCAATGTAAATGCTAAAAAACTCGAGGTTTCCCAATTAAAACAGGTTGTTGGCTGGAACTCTAATTTTGGCGCTTACACTATTAGTACACTGACTCAACAATAAGAATAGAAACACATCTTTGGTAAATTACTTTTATTTTGTAATTTTCCTTATTTCGAAAAATACGTTTAATATTACAATTTTTATTTTTACTAAATTTATCGAACATTTGAGTATTATAACGGTTTAATACAATTTATAAACAAAATGTTTGTCTCAAATATTAAAAAATAAAATGAATGACTTAGAAGCACTTTCTGTGGACGATGGCTGGGCCAGACTCGTCGTACTCTTCCTTGGTGATCCACATGTTCTGGAAAG
>NW_004440426.1:1152850-1160579 GCF_000330505.1 Entamoeba invadens IP1
ACTTCAAAGTCAAAATACCTCTCTTTGATTGTGCTTCATCTCCAACATAGGTGTCCTTGTTGCCCATACCAGCCATGACTGAGACTTGTTTTGGTCTGCCAACAATTGATGGGAAGACGGCTCTTGGGGCGTCATCACCAGCAAAACCGGCCTTGCACATACCGGATCCATTATCTACAACAAGTGCTTGTACTTCTCCTTCTTCTCCCATTTGAATGTAAAGAGTTGTCAGTTCTTTATTTAAATAGCATTTCGTTGGAGGTTGGATATTAAAGTTATTAATATTTAGATCTGTGAGTTTTTTAACTTACTCGACTTTCATTGCTCAGAAAAAATCTATTTTTTTAATTTTTTCAATTCCAATTACCCACTTTATTAATATTTTAATATTCCAATTATACTCCGATGTCTTTGAACATGAAAACCTTGTGACAACAGAAACAAGGGGCGAAGAAACGGGTAATAGAGAAAACCCCTCTGAGCTATGAAAACCAAAATCAAAAAATGAAATTGGAATAACATAATTGACTTCTCACCATGTGTTTTTTTAACCTTAGCAAGTCAACTGAATCAACTTTTTTTGTGGGAAGGTGAAATCTGGATAAGATTTATCTAGATCATAATTTATTTTTAGAATAATCAAAAATAAATTCAAAACACGAAATCGATTAGTTTTCGCGCAAACTACTGGTCTTTACAGACCCATGTTTTCTATTTTCCATGTGTTCAAAATAGTCAACACTTGCTGTTACGAGACATACACATGAATTTACATTAGAGCGTTTCGGAATTTATCAATTTTTCATTATTTAAATTGGTTTGTGACACGCAGTTCTTAATTTAAGATCTTTTTAGTTCAAATACAAAAATATAAAAAGTGACTTATTTTAAGTAAAAAAATCAAGGATATAAATTATCCAGTTTTCACTTTGTATGGTTAATATTCCAATTATACAATACAATTTTAATTAATTTATTAAAATTTGATGGTATATTCAACTTTACTATTACAAATTATTATTACAGATAAAAAAAAACTAGGGATTAAATTCCATGATTCGGCAAGAATTGCTTTTTTGCACTGAAATATTTTTTGGCAAAATGAATTTAAAACTCCCCTCATTTTCGTACTTTTTTTAGAACATTAGTAAAAATATATAGTTAAACAATTATAAATATATAGTAAAAATGATATAGTATATATATTGTTTATTTAATTTAATTTGTTTATTAAAACAAAATAATAAAATTAACCATACTATAACTAAACAAATTGAACAAAATTATTCTTTTGTATTATTGATTATAATAATTTTTGTTGTATTTAATAGTACATTTTTATGATAATATTGTATAACATTTTTAATAACATTTATTTGATCATCAATAAAAAAATAAAATAATATATATATATATATTATATATACAATATTTTAGTAGAAAAAATGAAATAAAAAGGCAGATATAGGATGAAATATATTTTTGCCTTTTATTCAAAACAATAAATTTATTATACAACTAAAAACTATAATAAAAATGTAGTTAAAATATAAACAAATATTAAAATGTATTATTTTCCCAAAAATGATAGGTAATAAATGACTAATTTAACGGGATTAATACCGTTTTTATAACAAAAATACAAACAAAAAACAATAACAAAACTAAAAACAAAAAATACAATATATCAATTAAAAACCATAGCACAATTTATCAAAATTGTTCTTTTAACAAAATTGAAAACAAGGGAAGAAGTTGCTATTCAATGCCCTTAGAACTTAAACAGTTTAAAGGCAATATTGACGCGAAAACTCTTGCTAAGTGGACTGTGGAGAAGATACAAAAACTGGTATTGAACACTTACCGAATAGTCAATTGCACCACAGATGAGGCTGCAACGTGTTCTGGTCTTGACAATGGAATAACAGTGGAAATGAACGCTTTAATTGCTGTTGAAGATCCAACAAATCTTCCATTAATTGATTGTGAAATGAAAAATTTCTGGTTTTCAGCTCATAGAGTAATTTTGATGGGTGAATCACTCGAAAAAGATATCGACTAAAATGGTGAAAGTTTTTGTTCAATGGTTATGTCGGAAAAAAAGATTTGCTGATTATTGTGACAGTTGCAGTGTTGGACATGAGTTCCGAACAACTTATTCTGCTACACGATGGTGCTATATTTACAATATTTTGAAAGGACATAATAGACAAACAATTATGATGAAGTAGGATATAAATTATGTGGATTTAGGGGGGACTCATTTTATCTATATTTTATAATATTTTAATTAAATCGCGAGGGACGCGAATCTGAATTTTCCCAAAATTCGGGAATATAGTACCAAGTTTATTTTAAAATTATTTTTCTTTTTATTTATTTTTTTATTTTCCCTATAAAATGACTTCTTTAGATACTTTTGAAATATTAAAAATTAATCCAAAATATTCAATAAATAGATTAGGACAAATTAAAAATAACAAGAAAATAAGTTAATTAAAATTATGATAAGACCGTCTTTACGATTCGATGCATATGTTAATTTATCTGAAGACAAACACGTTAAAAAATATATTCTCTTAGAAGACTGGTAGCACAACAATTTTTACCAGAATTTTCAGATAGATGTGTAGTTTAATTAATAAATTATGAAAATCCATTAGATTGTTCAATAAATAATTTAAGAATAATTTAAATAATTTTATTGTTTATTCCTTAAAAAGAATGACCTCACAAGAATACAAAACTAATATTCAAAAATTAGAAGAAAATTCTGTTTATAAAATAATTAGATTTAAATCAATAGAAACAAAATTTGGTAAAACTCATATTATTCTATCTGAAGATTGTAAACAATATTTTGCTAATAATAAAATTAGTAAATATATTAATTCCAAAAACAAATCTATTATAAATAAATATGAGAATAATTCTAACCCAGATTTAAAACCTTTTATGGTTGTTTGAACTAAAAATTATGAAGAATTTGAAAATAAAGATAATCAAATTATTATATATCTTGATATGGAGTTATGGAATAAATAAATAATGAAAATTATGAATATATTTTTAGTAAAAATGTCAGTCGATCTAAATGAATATGTCAACACATTAATAAATCAATATGCTCCCGATAAGTCTGAGACAACAATGAATACTATTCATCCAGAAGTTTTTGTAAAGCATAGATCTATAAATCTACTTATAGGTAAGCCGGGTTGTTCTAAAACAACTTCAATTTGTAAAGAACTTATTATAATTGATAAAGTTTCTACTGCGTTCGGTCAAAGTCAGTTCCATCTTATTATTTGGGTTAATAATATTGGTTCTGATCAAACTTTATAACATTATGAGCCTTTAATAAATATTCCAATACAGTATAATCTGGGGTTAATAAAATAATCGGGTTTAATTCATTCAAAAATAATTAAACCCGAAGTAAGAAAAAATAATAAAAAATACATTTTTGAGTTTTATTACCATAGTCTCGTTTTTTGTTTATATTTATGTGAAATAATTGGGTTTTCACCTAAATTAATCAGAATATTTGTTTTTGAATAAAAATGCATTATTTTTGTTTCTGGAACTATTTTTCGGTACTATTACATTATAAATTACTTATTAAAAATAATGAATAAATAAAAACGAACATAATAAACTCTAGTTTTTATTCGTTTTTATATATTTAAATAGACTTGTTTCACCACCACCTTAACAAAGTATTTGCCGCGAGTGTTTTTTGAAGGAAGTCCATCTTTAAGTCACTGTTTGTGCGTCCCCATGTCACCACTTTCCTTGTCCGTACAGTTTGGACACTGATGTGATTCCCTTTTCAAACGGGGCGTTCATTGGGATCTGTGCTAGGGAGGAATTGAAAGTGGATGAAAAGGGTGCACAAACAGGCCGCCTGTGCCTTCTTTTTGATTATCGTCTCACTTGGTTTCCACTGTTTCGAGTTGAATTATCGACACATTTTTAATTCGGGAACCAGACCAATTATTATCCCAAGCTCCCAGTTACTATAATTTTAATTAAAATATTATATTAATTAGTAAAAAAAAACTTTATTTTAAGAGACGATGAAAAAGCCTTTACCATCATTATTTGTTTTTGATTGAATCAAATAATTATTAAATAATTATAACTATGAAACTACCGAAAGTTAATTCCAACAATTATTTTTGTTTTAAAAATCATTTAAAATAATTTTCTTGAAAAAAGCGGAATTGAACCCGATAATTCAAAAATATTTTAAGTGAATTAAACCCGGATTATACTGTACTTAAATTTACATATGAACAATTTGAAAAAGCTTATCTTCAATTCCTTGAAATTAAAGAAACTTATAATAAAATGATTAGAAAAGAAATACCTAAAGATGATTCTATACTAGAATGTTTATATTTAAAAAATTTAGTGATAAACCCATAGAAACAATTATCGTTTTAGATGATGCTGTTAATTGTTTAAAAAATGAATCTTCTTTATTATCTAAATCATTATATAAAACAAGACATACAAATTGTTTATTCTTTATAGCTATTCAAGTATGGAGAGGTATACCAGCACAGATAAAATCAATATTATCTACAATATGTATATTTAATTCATTTTCACCTCAAATTCTTCATCATATTTATAATCAAATTACAACAGATATCTCATTCGAAGAGTTTCAATCAGTTTAAAAATCAACTCGAAAATATGAAAAGATTATATTTGATTCGATAGATAACGAAATAATTGTGGATTAGCTTTAATAAAATCTCTAAATAGATTTTCAAGATTAGTCAATCTTTCTTCGATATTATTTTTAGTATCAATTGTATCTTCTAGTTTAATTGGATATAATAATATTTTTCCTTCTATTCTACCTATTCTATATCCATTAATTTTAAATCTTAAATTTGATGATTTTGTATTAATCTCATCGATTTCTTTCTTGTTTTTATCATAATATTTTAGAAAATCTGATTCATCATCAAATGTTTTAGCATTATCAGATTGTAATTTATATACTCATTTTTAATGATAAAAATATAAATTAAATAATATGAATTTAATTAGAACCATTTAAAACTCTTTTTATCGTTATTACTACGCTGAGTATTCGTTAATTGTTCAACGAATTTATTAGAATAGTGAGTTGTATCTGGTACATTAACTTTTTTATTGGTTTTGTATTGATCAATTAAGTCGCTACTAAAATCTAACATCTTATTTCCCATACCAGATGTATTATATGCTTCTATTAAATTTTTAGCATATGGTTTTATAGGTTTTATTACATTATCATTAATCCATACAGCTGCTTTTCCTATTTTAGGAATGAAATCCTTAACTTTCTTCAATTTCTGCCAAAACAGAGGAGATTTTACCATTTAAAATAAAATAAAAAACATTATATACATTTTATTTTGTCACCTTTATATTTTTAAGATCATTATGACCAAATTGCTTTAATGTTTTAAGAGGATCTGAACCTTTAATTACATCAAAAATTCTTTCTCAAAATTTACTATATGTTTGAATTTTTTTATCAGCAATATTACTGATAACTGGTCCAACTAAAGGAACAGATTTTATTATTGGTTTAGCTATATTGGTAACTTTATTTTTATGTTTCCATATGTTTTTAATACTTTTCCGCCTCCTTCTAGAATTTTATTGGCAAAGTTTTTTAACGTTTTATAATATCTGGGTTGCCGCATTTAAAATTCAATTTTTTCACTTAATAAATGTCTAACATAAGAATTCCTTCAGTTTCAGAAGATGCCAATAGAGGAGATATACTTAAATATTTCGATGAACAACAGAAAATAATTACATCTAAAAATGGTGTTCATGATAGTAGAATGATTACTGTAAATTCTTATCAACAACAAGTTCCATTTAACAGTAATGCTCATTCTAAAATAACTATTACAGATCCATCTTTTCATATTACTAATATTGATAAGAGTTATTTAAGCGCAACAATTAAATTAAGACTTAAAATAGTTCTAGATGAAGCAAAAACTGCAACTACATCAGTCGAAAAAGAATCTAATGCTTGTATGTTATTTATTGGTTTAAAAGATTCTACTCAATGGCTAGACAGTATGAAAATTAATTGGAAAAATGGAACTACATATTATGAAAACACTAATATGATATACGAAACAACTATTTCTGGAATGTGTAGAACTCAACAAGAAAAAGAATCTAGAGTTGGTGTTTATACAGCTTGGAAAAATGCTTTTGAACATAAAAATAATGTATGTGGAGTATATGTTAAAGTTGATGATTTGCTTAGAAATTCAACATTTGATGCTGAAATGAAATTGATAATTCATTTAGATAATTTCTTGCCTTTACAATCATTTACTTCATATCCAAATGCAATATTTAATGAATTTGAATTAGATATTAAACAAAGAATTACTCAAATTTTTGTTTATTGTCAGGTTAATCCAGCAATATTATGTGTTGAATTTAATGAAAATCATTTAGCATTAGATGCAATTAAATGTTCAACTTATATGAAAGGAGTATCTAAAGAATTTACACAAATTGGTGATAAATCACTTATTCTTGGTTATTGTTATTTCTCAAGTGGAAATAGTTATTCTCAGTTTACTGGAACAGTTCAAATTCAAGAAAGTACTTGTATATTATTTCAAAGTATTATTAATGGTTTTAATGTTAAGGATTCTGTATTGAAAGAAATATATGAAAGATATAGTAAAACACCATTATTTGTTCCAGCTCAAATAACAACTGAATATGATTTTCCACCAAATCAATCTGTTTCTAGAATTAATTGTTCAAATATGATGAGCAATCTAAATACATCTATGTTATTCTTCTTATTCCCAAGATCTAATAATCAATGTTCTGTATCTAAAAATCCACATATTAGTGATATTAAAGTTATAACAGCAAACAGAACTATACCAGATCAACAGATGGATACATTGTCAAGTGAATTTAGTGAATTCCAATTAGTAAATACTAATTATGATACATTATTTGCAGCTTTTCAATCTATAATTAATAGTTTAACATTTAATGATTATTCTGAAAATACTAATGATTCATTAAAACATATTAAATATCTAGGTGATGCTACTGATTTTATGATGTCAATTCCTTTAGAAAGATATGGTTCTGGATGTTTTTTTGATGGTTTATATTCTTCAGCAAATATTCAATTAACACTTCAAGCAACACATATGTTTGGAGATTATAATCCATAAATTAAACCAAGTGGATCTACTGGTTCAGTTAATACTAATGCTATTAATATTATTTTCTTAAATGATGCTATGTGGTCATTATCACCAAATAAAGTTGAACTACTTACGAATGTTGATTTAGATACTATGTTCAAATAAACCATCGAAAATGTCGTAAACATTATTATAATAATATATTTAATCTTTATTTTTAGTAATAAATGGAAGTATTTTCAACAACTTATCAAGATAAAAGTAAAAATAGTGTTTTTTGCACTTCATATTTTAATCCTTCTATGATAACATCTAATGAAATTAAAAAATGATAAAATTACAAGCATAGATGGAACAGTAAGTTTAAATACAAAAGATATTTCTTCTACTGATTAAGTAAATTCTGAAATATTAACATATTATAATAAATCTAAAAAAATATGGAGACAATATTGGTTCATCATGTAATTTCTTATTCTGATATGATTGCATCAGCGTGTAATGCGTACGACAACTCT
>NW_004440426.1:1160679-1168643 GCF_000330505.1 Entamoeba invadens IP1
TTAACATCAATAACAACTAAACCAATATGTGTTTATTGTATGTAATCTTAATAATTTATTTTATCCAGTATTAATTATTAGGGAAGTAATCTATATTTAATGTGGAATAATATAATTATAGATAGTAATCAAATATATCTAATAGAACCAAATTTACAAATAACAAATACATCATCTATTACAGAAATATGTCAAGGTTCTTCACTAAATATATATATGTCATCCAAAGCTGAATCTAATTTTACTGATTATAAAACATATATTATTAATTCATTAGGAAGAACTACCACAACTACAATTTATGACAGTTTTGAATCAAGTACTGTTTATAAAAATTATTATTCTAGAAAAGATGTCTTAATCTATTTCAAAACACTAACTCTAACTGAACAATGAAATAATAATCTGAATCAATATTGTTTATATTATTTTTGTAATCAGTAAACCATATTTTTATTTTTCGTTTATTGTCTTTGATTTCAAATGATTTTTGATTATCACTGTTAGCAAAAATTATAAATCCGTCTTGTGAAGGATAATCATTACTTGAATTAAAATCACTTCTTAAAATATTTCCACAATCAATATGACTTAATGAATTATGGAATTTAGTAGCAATTGTGTTAATATATTTATTGTTATTAAAGAAACAAATTCAATTAATAATTCAACTTCAAATTGATACGTATTTATTACTTTGCTATTATTATTATGTAAATTCATGTATATTTTTCTCATTTTATAGAACAATAAATAAACATATATTTATATAATTTATTTAACTGACATACCAGCTTTTAATGCTTCTTTAGTTACTTATTTATCAAGTTTATATTGTGATTTTGATCTAAGTTCTTCAATATCTTCTGTTGTATTAATTTCTTTTGATGATTTTTTCATTTCTGAAATAAGAATACTGTTCTTTTTCTTATTCATAATATCTGTATAATTTTGATTTAAATCTTCTTCACTCATTGGTTTAATTGTGTTGATATTTGGAATTTTAGATTTTAATTTATCTACCAATCCTTTAAAATCTTCATAACCATTTGCAAAAAAATGATGAAATACCTTTCATTATTTGTTCAAATATTACTGTATTATCTTCATTATTAATAATTCCAAGTAATAATGAAGACATTAACGAATCAGTAATTTTTTATACCAATTATCACTTTTTATGAAATTTCATTTTACTTTAAATACCGGTGATAATATATTTTCTCCAAAAAGTATAGAATTAATTATATTTCTAATTACTTGACTACCTATTGAAATATATTCAGATTAAAAATTTTAGATAACTATTCTCTAATTTTATAATCGGTAGTATTAAGTAATTTTGAAAATCCACTACCTTGACCAACTCTTGCATATCCTTCGACGTTATCGGAGACTGATAATAATCCTAGATAATTTAAATAAGGAACTTCTTTTCTTTGAAATTAATTGTATTGGTCATAATATTTCTTTTGATATGGTCTTTGTGAATTACCTGGTTTTGAAACATAAAATTCATTAAAAGCTTTAATATGATTTGTATTGTCTACTCCAACATAATCATCTATTTGATCTCCATCTAAATCATACTTATAAGGAGTTAAATTATTATTGGCACAGTAAACACGAAAAGCTTTTGGGTCTAAATGTTCTTTATTGTATTTTAATTGATATTTATCACTAGCAAGATCTGTACCACCTAAATTTAGATATTTAGCACTAACATCACCTGGTTCCATAGTTGAAAAATCGATAACATCTTGATTATCATATCCCTTTTTAGTTCCATAATTATCAATTTTTGGTGCTAATTTTGTTATGCCATATCCCGCGTCATATACTTCTTTACTCATTTATTGTGAAAAAAAATAAAAATATGAAGTCAAATAATTTATAAATCATGTCTTCTAAAAGTCTTTTCTCATAAATATCTAGATATAATTTTAGATTCGTAATTATCATTATCCTCATTATAAATTTCATCATTATTTCCATATGGAAAGGCAATTTTCCAATTTTTAGAATCAATATATTTATTATTTTTTCTTAAATTTCCGTCTTCAACATCAAATAAAATAACATCTTCATCAATGTCAAAATCATATTTTGATTTTTTAAATTTATTTCGTATTTTTTGATTATAATGTTGACAATATGATATAATTATTCTCTCTAACATTTTATCATTTTGTATCTTATTTGGTGTTATATATTTTGGATCAATATAATAAAAATTATATAATTTTTTACATTCTTGAAATATTTATACTAAACCATTATGACAACTATTATTATAATATTCAACCAAATTATAAACTTCTTCTGTAGTAGGTGTTGGAGTGATTTTAGATTTATCTCCTTCATTAAATAATTGACATATTTTAGTCATATATTGAAGTAATTCTTTTCGTTTCATGTTTTGAAATGATCTTGAATTAATTATATTTTTATATTCATCATCATTTAAGATATAATATTTGATGTATAACCTCCTAATAGTTCAACATAATCTATCAATCAATGCTGTACTTGTATGTATCTTAGGTGCTGTAACAAATAGTTTAAAATTGTGTTTATTTGCATATTCACCAAATTCTAAAGAAGATATTCCTCTTTCTCCATCAAATATTAAATTATTCATAATTAAACCTTGTTCAAATAATTTATCAAAACCTTCAATAATTGAAATAGTAGATTTATCTTTAATTTCAATAACATAACTATATCTAGTATTAACATTAATGCCAATAAGATATGGGCTTAATAGAGTATTTTTATGTATTCTGTGATCAAAATCTATTTTTACAAATTGTTTATCATATTTTTGTTGAGAAACTCGTTTATATTTATCAAAAAAATATAAAATATCGAACATATATGTATTAGGTGAAGCAACAAATTTATAAGCAATATTCTAATTGTAAAATGAATATTTAGGTGGTGATGGTTTAAAATTATTAGAATAAATTATATCTTTGTTATTATAATAAGTATATATATTTTCATCTAATGATAAAACATATTGATTCATATCTACATTAAATAATTGTTTAATTGTTCCATCTTTCTTATTATTATTTGTGTTTGGATAAGTAGCTATGGTGGTAGTTGATCCATGTTGATTAATAATTGGTTGTGGTCTTATTTCAGCATTTAATTCTAATTCTGTAGATTGAATTATTTGTTTATCTTTTGATTTAGGTGTATTTTAATATTTGTTAATTTCATGATAACCAGTTGGAACTTTCATTTTAGTTATACTTGTATTTATACTTCGTTTATTATTAATGTATATAACATATATATCATCTAATAATTTTTGTATTCTATTATTACTAATATTAAAATAATTATAAATACAAGAATAAAAATTTTTTAAATTATGTTTTGAGTCAGTATTAAAATGAACCCCAAATAATTTATCTCTATTATTATATGTATATTTTATCTTTATAAGTATTATAAAATTTAGATAATTCTTATTCCTTTGAAAGAGACATTTATATTTTTTAAAATGAACCCAATTCAGTATTAAATTTAATATTTCTACAGAATTGAGATCTTGATTTAATTTTAAAATCTTTAGTAAATTCAAATGATGCTCTAAGTTGTAAAAGATTAAATTAAATGATTCTCCATCATATAGTTTCTTATATAATTCTAAATTTTCTTATAAATTCTTATAAGACAATTTAATTCTTATATAATTAAATTGTCAATTCTTCATATTGACAATTTAATAAATTATTTGGAATACCTTTTAATCTAAGATGATGAGCGACTTCATTCTTCTCATTAGATAATTTATCTCAATAAGTTTTCTTACCTAAGAAGTAAGATTCAATACTAGTAACATCTCCAGATAATTCATCAAAATCTGGATGAAATTGTCCCATATCAGAACCTCTAAGTACTCTATTATATTTCTTATAATATTCATCTTCTAATTCAGTAATTCTTGATTTTAATACATCCATACTATCTGTATCTTGATAATAAATTGGAATATTGAGATCTTCTGCTAAACACATAACTTCATTCATAATACGTTTTGACATGGTAAGAGTTTGAACACCAATGAGATTTGGAACAAAGAAATCATCAAAACTTTTATTACATTCAAAGCATCTAATATTTTCAGCAACATCATAAAATGATTTGACTAATAACGAGTTCTTTTTTAAATATCTATCAGCATCATATTGAATATCTCCTTTATTATTTTTAACAGATATTTGTTTATAAACAAGATCAGTTTTAATAGGTTTTTGATTAGTCTTACCATATGATGAATTCATAATTAATTTGAATGGTTCTTGTACAGGATTACCTTACTTCTTGAAATCTCTTCTTAAATTATACAACTTAGCCATCTCTTTAGATAATAAGTCAGACTTATTACCAGTCCAATAATATCCTCTAATTATTTTATATTCAATCTGTTGATATTTAATAAGATCTTCTAATAATATATTATCTACTCTCATATTAAAGGGTTCATTAGAATTTTTATTTCCTTCTTTAGTCTTTTTAACAATCAATGGAAAATGTAATTCTTTATTTACTTTTGTAATTTCAATATCTACAATAAATGCTGAAATAAATTTTAATTCTGAAGGTTCTAATTGTTGTTCTTCCATTAAATGTTCTGATAAGTAGATAATTTGAAACATGTCTTCAGTAATAACAATTGGAGAACCAGTTGCTAATTTTAATCTGTTAATAGCACTTAGATATAATGAAAAAGCATCATAATCATATAATTCTTCTGTTACATGCCACTTTTTGTTATCTCTAGTCATACATCTTCCTCCATAAATAGCTACTTGAATAAATTCTCTAACTTTACCACCATATTATTTTAAATTGTGTATTTTTGAATATACATTATGTTTGAAGTAAGTATTAGCTAGACTAGCTACTGAAATTACTTTATCGACATCAATATTTAAATATTCTAAACACATATCTCTAAATATAGAATGACCTTGTTTTAAGATTCTAACGTCTTGATTACAGTAGAAAACACAATAAGCTTTCATATCGAAATGAAATTCATAAATTCTACAATTCTCAATTTTATCAATATTTTCACTAAATAGTTCAAATTGTTCTTCAGTGCATGGCTTTATTTCATATTTATCAGCTTCTAATATTGTACCCATATTATTTTTCAATATTAACCTCATTGAAATAGTTATATGGATAAATTTCTTTTTGAATATTAGATAAATCAAACATCTTTGGAAAAGATGCTAATGATGTAGAAATTAAAGCATGAGAATCTTTAAAAGTTAATTGTTTACCTTTGAATTTTAATGTCATTTGCATGTTTTTACCACCTTCATTAATACATCTATTAACACCATTTTAGCTAAGAATGAACCATCATATTTAAGATTATGGAAATAACAAACATCATTATGTGGTAAATCACACAAGAAATTATAAGCACAATCTTTACCATATTTATTATAAATCTTTTCTTCACCTCTTTTAGAATAACAAACACAATATGATTATGATATCCTTGTGTGCTAGCTTCGAAATCAGCATACCAATTAGAGTGATTTACTTCTTTACATTTATTTACCTTTACTTCAATATTTCTTGTTTCAAAAGGAAGATATTCAAGTGTATTTAATGATTGTAATACATATTCAGATAAATCCGATTTCAAATGTAAAACATCAGATAGAGTCTATGGTTCAAATCTATTATGATCTCTAATATAAAGAATAAGATCAGATAATTTGATTGAACTATTATTTTTATCTTTAACTTCATAACATTGATTATCTTTACTATATCGTTGTTTATTAAACATAGATTCTATACTTTTATTATGATAAATTGCCCATTTATTCATTTTTACTCTATTCTTAAGATAGAACGAAATAATAGGAATATCAATGTTTTAAATATAATGATCTTTCTTCTTAACCGAATCACGATATAAAAACATTTCTAAATTATATTTAGCATCTTTGAGTTCACAACCATAATAATTAATGTTACAATTTTTATTTTTTAATTTATTGTCAGTCAATTCTCTATTAATTCTTATTCTAATATGAGCAGATTTACATAATTCATTCAACGATTTAGCTTTTTGATATCTACCTCTACAATGAATTAATACTAATTCTAAAGTTTCATTGTCAACATTAGCTTGTTTTAAAGAATAACAGAAACAATCTAAATCAAATTCTGTTCTAATCTTTCCATTTTTATCAAATAATGAACTGAATATTTGTGCTTTAGCAAGATATTTTCCAAATATTTCAAATTCTTCTTAATATCTGTATGGGAAGAAAGAACCACCTTTACTTTATATGGATGAATAAGATCTTCTTCGTAATAGTATGGTGAAATTTTTGATTCAAGTAAGAATAGTGGTTCTGGAATAGTTTGTTTAACATAAAACGTAGAATATATACCATCATCAACTTCTTGTTTATTAATAAAATCCATAGAATTTTCAGATACTGAACTAAGAAATTCGTCAATTGCGTCTTGAGTATTTAACATATAAGATTTCCATCCATCTTGACTAAGGTGATAATTATAAACTATATCAGTAGTTGATGAAGTGGTTTTAATTAAATCGTTAAAATACTCTCTTACTAATTGAATTCTTCTTATTTTTTCTCTAAAACCACATCTAAGATCAGCATAAATTATTTTATTTTCTTTATCATATGTTACTTTAATATTAATTTCAGAATTGTCATTAATATCTTCTATCATATCGTTATATTCTTCCATATTATCATTATAAAGTTGTTGATGTTCTAATTCTTCTATTATATCATTATAATTTCTCATGTTGTTTTCATATTGTTCTTTTTCTTTTAATTCATTAAAATAATTTTTTTCTTTCAGCGTTATTTTTTAATTCTTCATCAATTTTTTGATACATGTCTTCTCTCATCAAATCATCATTGTCTTCAATATTATCAAAAGAAATATTATTCAAAGCCCATTCTAAATTCTTTTTATCAAGTTCTTTTTCATCATCTAAATCTTTAATTAATGTTGCTTTTTTATTAATTAAACCAAAAGTTTGTTTGTCAGTTTTGTTTGATTTATTAAAAACTTTTGTTAAAAATGGTTGTTCTAATTTAATAGAACTTTTCTTATTGTCTTCAATTCTTTTTAATTGAGCTTCTAATTTTGCTTTAAAATGTAAATATAAATCTCTTGTGTTAATACCCATAGCAATTAATTCTTTTCTACATTCTTTGTTATTAATTTTAGTAGATGCTGATTTAATAATTCCGGCTTTAATTGTGAAACAATTTAAAATATCTTCTTCGGAATAGTTATTAGTAAATTGATAAAAATTATTTAATCTGTAATCTTGTGTTGTGCTGATTTTTTAGGGAAAATAAAAAAAATAATTTTAAAATAAACTTGGTACTATATTCCCGAATTTTGGGAAAATTCAGATTCGCGTCCCTCGCGATTTTAATAAAGTATTATAAAATATAGATAAAATGTGGTCCCCCTAAATCCACATAATTTATATACTACTGTTGGAACAATATTTTTAAAATTCACTTTCAATAAAATTTTTTTATAAGTAAGTAATTATAGAATTATTATAAATAATAATTATTTGAATAAATTAATTAATTTATTAATGTGGTAATATTTTTGTGATTCTGATTATTATTATATAACTTATTAATAAAATAATAATGAGAATCTAAAGAAAAAGAACTTCTAAAATCAAAAAGTATGGTGCTTGCTGTGTTAATTGTGGCATTTGCTCTCACAGCTCAGTCATACGACTTGATGGTGTACCTAATACCCCATGTATTGCCGTCATGGGACAACAACCGGTCAATACTTTGGAGTAATTGGGATTTGATGGTGAGGACAATCGACCTGGTGATGGCTGGGCAGACTGTACACTACGCGGTGCCAGAGTTTTATATGGACATGGAATTTGACGAAAC
>NW_004440426.1:1168743-1175096 GCF_000330505.1 Entamoeba invadens IP1
AACGTTGTCCAAATACTAAGTTTACGGAAATTTGGATCGCCAAGTTTCTCAATTCGAGGCCAAAGCATAATGATACTCAATGGACCGATATACACAACAAAAATACTGAATATTGCAGCACCAACAGAAAAGATAACACCAATATTCGTCACAAAACTTGCACACAACGTCGACAAACACAAGATCAAAATTCGAATGACTAGAATAGAAAGAGTGCCGTTCCATATTTGCATAAATTTCCAATTGCGCGGAATGTAACGAATAATTCCCGCACATGTAGGGTACATGATGATGGGATATGCAACACAGACAACAACAATCATCAGCGCTCTGCATATCAAAATGATCCAGTCAATATCAGTTTTGTTTGGGTTTGAAAAATCGTTCAAAACGTTTCCAGACACTTTATCGAAAGAAACGTCTCCACTTATTGCCACAATCAAATAGAATATAACCGTGGTGATGATTGAAATGACACTTCCAGCCTGAAGCGAAACTAATTTTGTTTTCTTAGACATTCCTTTTGTACCTACATAAAGTGGAGGAAGGCACGAATGGACTTGGAAATTTGCTGAAATGAAACTTTAAAATGAGTCTATTTTTGTGTTATGTACATTATTTGTATAATATATACAAAACAAACGGTGCCATTGTGAAGAACGACATGAAACCTGGGGGCCACAACTTTCCGTTGAATGTTGGGAAGTTCTCATCACTTCCATTGGATGATTTACCTGCAGCTACAGAGTATATCAATTTCCCTAAAATCGAAAAGGTAGTGACAAGCCCCGAGACAAGCGTTAACGTGGAAATTCTGCTCAAAAATTTGACAGAGCGTGGGATGATTAATGGGAAGTTGAGAATAACCGCGACTAAATACAAAATGATGTAATGCCACCCACAAGCAATACCAGCTGTTTGCTGTGGTTTTCCATAACACTGGTCCAGTGTATTGTTCCACTGATCCCGTGTTGTTGTGTCTTGAATAATACCGAAGATGTATTGCGTTGCTATCACTTGATCTGACATTAACACACAAATAAAGAATAATGTGTTACACACGTCCACAATAATGGCAAATGCATTTCCAAAAACAAGCGATAGTAACTCACCAAGTGTTGCGGCGCCAGTCAAGTAAATAGCCTTGTTAAAGTAAAACCACGTATATATGAAATATACGATGGTCAGTATATTCCATGCAACAAACCCAACTACTCCCATTTTACTACACGTCAAGGCTAACGATAGAATACCTGCACCAATTAAAGACCCGACCAACGAAAATCCGAAGTGTAACGATTTGAACGCGATTGTCCAATTTGTTTTTGCGTTTCTGCGCATTTTTCCATTTGGGAGTCTGGAGTATTCTTTCTCTTCTAGCAACAATTCTTGGAAGTTTCTGGCGATGACATCTTCCACAGTAAATCCTTTTCCTTCTTTACTGTTTTGCAGCTTTTTAATTTCTTCCTCATCTATTTCATCGTCTTTGTGAACACCATTTTCGTTGGTCTGAATATCTTTATTATCGGTATCCTTTGTGTCAGCCAGTGGCTGTGTTGGCGAAGGGGTCTGTTTTGTATCAGTCTTTCTAAGACGTCGGATAATGGAGGACCGCATTGTGCTCACCTCAGTTTGTGAGGCGACAGCAGATCCTGCTGTTGGATCGCTGTCCTTTTTGAACTGAAGATCAACACTCTCTTCTTCATTAGGAAGATCGTGGACACCATCTTGAATGAACCGCTCGTTATACGGCTCAAAACACCCCTTCTCGACTGTTTTTGATAGGGTTTCAGAGTCTAAGTTGCTAGTGATGACTGCTTTAGACATGTTTGGTGGATAATCAGTTTGTTGTTGGATAAGATTTGGGGTGATTGAATTGTTTAGAAATTGAAGAACATTTCCACGTTTTTCGAAGAGTCTGTACGAAAGTTAAAACGAGGCTTTGGTGCAAGATTTCGGGAAGTTCCACTAATATATGGAAACTTGGTTTACAAGGTCTTCTGTTTTTTGTGAAAAAAATATATATTTATTTGGTGTCATCTTTTATCCACAAAAAGTGGGATAATAATAAAAGTCGTTGTTCGAAAGAAACGGGAATTTGGGAGGTCATCCATTTAACTTAAGATTAATTTCCCATTATTTCGATTTTGGGGTGCAAAAACACAACTTGGTTGGGTAAGTGCACATTTTTGATGTTGTTGCCATTTCTTTAAAATTGCTTATAAAAGTTCAAATAAATACACCCGAAAGAAAAAATGCCTCATTTAATCACAAATGTAAAGTATTGTAAAAGCGAATGAGTATGAAAATAATCGAATAATAACAAACTGACATTTTCCGAATATGGTAAATGAATTGTTAATATGCCGAAAGTTCAAACTTTATATGTTAAATAAAACGTGTGTTATGTCATAAAGCTATTATCGTAAAATGGTAATAAAAATAACAAAATGGGTGATTGAGGCAAATTTTGAGGAGACTTATTTCCCGCTTTTTTTCTGAGCCTAATGACCCACTTAATTTTTTTCTTTTTTCCATCTATTATACTTTTTTGTTTGAAAAAATAAAATAATTGAATAACATTCTGTTATAGCTTTTTTTTGTTGACTTAATTAATTAATGGACAAAAAATATTTTTTTATTTTTTATAATTGTTTTCAATTGCATTGAGCAAGTTTAATATTTAATAAAAAAATGTTTTTATAAGAAAAACGTTAAATGATAACAACTCACTAATTAATAGCAAAAATAAAACAATTCACACAACAATTAGTGTGGTGAGTCAGTTTATAGTTTCGAGTGGTTCCAGGAAATGCCCAGCACAACACGAACAAACAAATTTCACTTTATTCTCGTCATCAACATATGAAGAAATTGTGCAACAGTCCGATTGACATGTCATCGAAATGCAATCGCTGAGTGTGTAGTTTGCTGCCCGACATTTGCAATCAGAAGCACAGTGACACTCGACGTGTGTCGGAGGTGTAACGTCGAGTGGTATTTGTGTTTCCTGAAGTTGTTGAATTTGTTGACCTTGGAAGAGTTGTATAATTTGTTGGAATATGTATGGGTCTGTTGAGACGCCGTTTACAAGAGACTCTGGGGTCAACACACCGTTCTGGAGAAGTGTCTGAATAACTTGAGACCAAAACGATTCTGTTTGGAAAGATTCATCCTGAATTACAACTTGTTCCTCTTTTGAAAACTCATTTAATAAAAATTGAATAAAGTCCGATAGGTTGGCATACCCTAAAGCTTTTTGCGTAATTTTCAGTTTTTTGTAAAGTGAACCGTCTATCCTTGCACGGCTCTCGATTTTTGTGTTTTTATTTCGCGATGGCTTTGTTGCAGACATCTTACAGTTTTAAAATTTTTAGATAGGATTTATTGCATGATTCGGCAAGAATTGCTTTTTTGCACTGAAATATTTTTTTGGCAAAATGCATTTAAAATTCTCATCATAGTTAGTTTCTTTTTAGAACATTAGTAAAAACAAATAGTTAAACAATTATAAAAATTTGGTAAATGTTATAGTATAAACAAAGTTTATTTAATTAGATTTGTTTATTATAACTACATAATTAAATTAACCTAACTATAACAAACAAAATAGAACAATAATTATCTTTTGTATTAATATTATAATAATTTTTGAAGTATTTAATAGTACATTTATATTTAATATTGTATAACATTTTAATAACATTTATTTGGTTTTTAATAAACAAAATAAAATAATAAATATATAGTATATGTATCATATTTCAATAGTAAAAACTAGATAAAAAAAAAGCAGATATAGGATGAAATATATTTTTGCCTTTTATTCAAAACAATAAATTAATAACACAACTAAAACTATAATAAAAATGTAGTTAAAATATGAACAAATCCGAAAGTGAATTATCTTCCCAAAAAAATGATTGGTAACAAATACCTTGTTTTACGGGATTAATAACATTTTTATAACAAAAATACAAACATAAAAATAACAACAAAACAAAAAACAAAAGTTACAATTTGTCAATTAAAAACCATAGCACAATTTGTCAAAAGATTTGTTATTTTAACATGACTAAAAACAATAATAAAATTGTTACCAGAAATTTTCAACAACCAAACATTATATAAAACATCATAACATTATCAAAGTATAATATCAAACAAATCGAAAAGACACAATTAATACCCGATTAAATGGTGAGACTTTCTGACTTGAATTTTCATAATTAATTGTCAAGAGATAGTTCTTGTAGTTTTAATAGTCTATCGCCCTTATACTGATTCATTGAGTATAATTCGAGCATTGGCACTTCATAGTCCTTCTACATAATTTCTCTTCGGATTCAAGCACTTAAACAGCGTTTTAACCTTTTTGGTTTTCAACAGTTTAACTTAAGCGTTTCCTAAATCTTAATATTATGTTTTAGTAATTCGTTTTCGTTTTATGTATTAGGTTTAATTATTTTTACTTTTGTTCCAGTGTTAGGCTCTTTAATCATGTTTCAAGATGGGCAATTATTTACTGACAACTAACTCGATATTATTTCTTATTATCACCTTTCTTTTTTTATTCTTCTTCCAAACATCAAAGTTGAAAAACCTTTGGTACATCATGTCCAGCGAAATTAATTTCTTGTCAATTTCCGATACCATTCCATCCAGGCGCATTTTATGGGAAAAGGAAAACTCGCCCCTTGAGAATTCACCCCTGTAATTTCACAAAAATTCAACATAAGTTCAACAATAAATTTTAGTATACAATAAATAAAATATCTATATTCACTATTATTTATATTAATAGAATATAATAGTTATTTATTATAAATATATACATGTGGTGATTAAAATGAAATTTATTTTAACCTTACGATACTATTACAGTTTTAAATAAAACACAATTTTTATTTTTATTTGAACTTGATATGATACACAAAAATATACCTTGTGATGACTCTTTTAAAATGCAAACAGCAAACAAACCAATTACGCAAACAATAATTTATAGTTTTTTCTTTAATTTTTGGAAATGTTTTAATAAAAACACTGAAAGTATTGGCGTTTTCATCAACAAAACACTTTTTTTCATAAAAAATTATTTATAAAAGAAAAAAAGAATTGCAAGTTTAACAAATTACAACAAATGATCATTTTATTCATGTTTTATATTATATAACATTTTTTTATAAAATAATGTGCTTATATTAAATGACATTAAACATCAATTATATTTTTTTGTTAAACGTTTATTGATTTGATTGTATTTTATAATTTAAAACCATTATGAATATTAAAAGCTAGTAATTTTTATTGGGGTTGAAATACAAAACCGTTCATTTAAACAATGGAATTTTATAAGAATTCATCATCAAAATTTCCTTCTTTTCTACATTTTGTTATATTACAATCTGAAAGAGGCGAAGAAATGTCTCATGTTGACGGTTATAAATTTTCTCCAAAACATCGTGCTACCAAGTCTTTTCATTGTAGAGTATGCGGGAAAATAATTTGGTGTCATCGATATTAATATGGTCATTTAGACAATTTTAAATTTCGTGGTAAAAAAGAACATGACAAAAAACTTCTGATTATTTGGATAATTACTACACGTGTCTGCTTAGAGATTCTCCAAAAAGCAATTACTCTACATATAAAACGACTTCAGTAATAGTCGCTAAAAATTATGTTTGTAATTTAACCAAACGATTTTCAACTGGAGAAAGGTTTGTGAAATTAAATAACCAATTGCTCTGAATCTAACATCAATTGATCAAATTGTTTTTACAAATGAAGAAAAAGAATTAATATTATATAGTGATAAAGAAATGGTTATATTTGGGGAAAAAAAGAATATTTTACTTTTATTTGCCAATCAACGATACTTCTCATTGATGGCACTTTCAAAACATGTCCAGGTTTGTTATTTAATTATATCTAATAAACTAATATAAATAATATTGCATATCGTTTAAAAATTAACTTTTATTAATATTTTTAATATTAATATTGATATTGATGTTTATCACAATAAATTGAACAATTTAAACACAAAAATAAATAATATATATTGTAAAATATGTTATTTTTAATAAATTGTGTAATATTGTTTTATGTACAAATTGTATATTGTATATTGTATATTGTATATTGTATATTGTATATTGTATATTGTATATTGTATATTGTATATTGTATATTGTATATTGTATATTGTATATTGTATATTGTATATTGTATATTGTATATTGTATATTGTATATTGTATATTGTATATTGTATATTGTATATTGTATATTGTATATTGTATATTGTATATTGTATATTGTATATTGTATATTGTATATTGTATATTG
>NW_004440426.1:1175196-1181753 GCF_000330505.1 Entamoeba invadens IP1
CGAGTTTTAAGAAAATAAATAAGAGCAAACAATTAATAATTTTGTGTTTTGATATTTCAGTCATTGTTGTGACAACACCATCAGTATATCGATATTACGCGATACTTTAGAGCTTGTTATTTATTTTATTATTATAAATGAAGACTCGACTTTGACAATTTTTGGCATTAAATTTATCAGCTTTTTATAATAAAATGCACTTTTGGGATTATTTACGTGTATTTCAAAAACAAAAATCCCGTTATTTCAAATATTATATGGAATATTTTAATGATTAAAAATTTTTCAAGTAAAAAAAATGAAGACTGTTTTTCTTTTTTTACTTGGAAAAAATAAGCGAATTTATTACAAAAAAACTATTCCCAAAAATAATAAACAAAATAATTGCAAATAATCAGGACTTTTGAAAACCAGTTTATTATATTAGAATTTCGATTTTTCATTTAGATTTTTTTTAATTTTATACTATTCACGGTCTTCAAAACAATCAAAGTTTTCCAGTTTTTTATTGTTGTATGAAATTCAAATCACTTGAAAGTTATGATGTGTTATTTAAAAAAGTCGAAGAGCTATGTGAAACACCAATTTTTCATCAAAATAAAATTGAAATGGGGGATTTCGAACTGGTTTATTTTGGTAGACTTTTTGGAAAAGATACAATAATAAAATGTTGTCATTTTCATTACTGTCAATCGTTGTTTCGAAGGGTTTCATATCTTGGTCTTAAAAGAAGGTGTGTTGATGGAGACCAACTTAAATTTATTGTGAAAAAGTTAACATGTCTTCAGTATCTTCCAGAAAATAGAATTAATTCCGCATTTGATGAAATTGTAAAAGACAACAACAATGAAGATATAAACAACGTGTTGATTTATTTCAAAAACAATTATTTAATCGGGGCTTTTAAGAAACGGGTTTGGTGTGTCTATGGATTAACTGAAAGGACATCAAATCGCGCAGAAAGCTTTCATTCTGCTTTAAACAGATTAAGTGGGTTAACACATTCAAATGTTCGCGTTATTATAGAAAAACTCAAAAAATATCTAAAAATATTGAATGTCAAATTTTTTTCAATACAACACATAGTTAATTAAACGACAACAAAACAAAAAAACCACTGAGAAAAATATGTCAATTAAAGAAAAACAAAAAGGGTTATTTAGTGAAATTCCTTTGACATCGAAACAATTTTTGATAGATTGGATAATCATTTTAAATAGAAAAGAAAATAGAACTGTTTTTGAATCTGATGCCGAGTCAAGTGCGCTTGGGGTTGATAATGAAAATAAAATTATCGAAATATTAGAACAAGAAGATAATTGTACAAATATTGGTGGAACACAAGAAAAAACAAATCAGAAATTACAACCAACTGAACAACATATAGATACAGAGTTTGGTAAATTTACATTATAACAAAATGAAAATCGAATTAATACACAGAGAATATAATTTATTTGACACAATTGTAAATGACAAAGAAATTCAAATTGAGAAACGAAGTTGGCAATCAACCGAGTGTTTTTAGAAGATGTTGAATTATCAATGCAAAATAACAATTATAAAGCACCCAAATTAAAAAAAAGAAAAAGTGTTGCAAAAGAAACTAATAGATTGATGAAAACAATGTCAACTCAGAGAAATTCCAAAAAGAAAAGAAACAAACTTAACTAAATTATTCGAATTAATTTACAAATCTATATCAGTATTTATTTATTTTTATTATAACATAATATTTTATTATTTAATTAATATTGTTATTATTTAAAATATAATGATATTTAATTAACAATAAAAACATAATTTAATTGATGTTTTATGTCATTTAATATAAGCACATTTTTTATATAAAAATATTATATATTATAAAACACAAATAAAATGATCATTTGTTGTTTGTGTTTTGAATAAATGATATTAAAAGCATCACATGTATATATTTATAATAAATAATTATAATATTCTATTAATATAAATAATAGTAAATATAGATATTTTATTTATTGTTTACTAAAATATATTGTTGATCTTTTGTGAAATTACAGGGGTGAATTATCGGGGGCGAGTTTTCCCCAAATCAGAAAGAAATAGATGACTGTATAAAAAATGAAGCAGTATTGGGGAGATCTATTAAAGTTGTGATGAAATACATCGACCAAAAAATTGATGCTCATTACTTCAAAATGTGGTCTACAAAGAAATGGCAGGAGTACTACCAAAGACACTCATGCACTACCAGTGCCATAAAGTCATATTTGGGCAAGCATGGAGAAACTGTAATAGAAAAAAGAGCGGCATTCATACAGGTAGTTTGAATGCAAGAGGGTGCAACATAGGTAGGCACAAAAAGAGTAATAGTAACAAAGAATAAAAGCGAAGGAAAATGTTATTGCTGCAAAAACCAAACAACAAATATCCCACACATTTTTTGAATTGCTCATAACCAAACAGAGCCAAATGGAAAGACACAATTATGTATATTGTGAAATACACATGGCACTATTAAAACAACTTAAACTGGTGACACTGGAGATGAACTAAGGTACACAACCGAAATGTATCGCAGACCTGGAGGCAAAAAATGAAATTTTAGCAGAGAAGAACTTGTTGGGAGATAACAGAGTATGATTTGCAAGACGTTATGATATTTACTGACAGACCAATGAAACAAAAAGTCTATATCACTGATGTAACCATTATGAAGGATATTTCAAAAATTCTCATTATTTTTGAAAAATATAAAATATGGTGCACAGTTTTAAGAGGAAATTATTATTTAAATGAAAAAGATTTTTGAGTGTAAAAAAGTTATTAATGTTATTTTTTATTTTATTTGAAAAATGGAATTTAACACGTATCTTTCTTGATATCGATACGTGTTTACAAAATTTATTAAATTGTTATTGTTTAATATTACATTTCAACTGAAAATATAAAATAAATTATAATCAAAAATGTATTTTTAGTTTTTTGTTTATAATGATAAAATCAAATAAGTTCTTTAAATCATTTCTAAATAATAAAATAACTTCAAACAAATAAATTTGATGGTAAACGGATTTTTCATTCCCGGATTTTTGACTCAATAACAATATTCATTAAATAATTTTTTTAATAAATGTTATTTATCTCATTTTGTTATTATTGTTTTTATATTCGTCGTTTTATTTTTATTTATGTTATAATAATAAACCAATCATATTGTGTTATAAATTACTTTTTGTTGTAAACTGAACTTCTTCTTTTTTAAACTCTTTTGAAGTGATCTAAACAATTCACCTTTTCTCCTTCTTTTTGTTGGTTTCTTTTCTTTATTTTCTTTATTGGCGAATTTAATAATATTTTGAACTTTATAATTATTGCAATCCTCACAAGCATATACAATTTTGGATGTATTTATAAAATTTGGTATAATATTGTTTTCCAATATCATTTTTTCATCCACGTCAATTGTTGTTTTGTATTCTTCAATTTCTGTGTTATTTTCATCAACAGATTTTTCCTTTTCACTTTTATCTTCAACCTCATTATTGTTGATGTTTTCACTAAAAGTTAATGGCTCCATTTCGAAATCTATTTCGGGAATTTCAACTATATTGGAAATAACAGTCAAATATTCAAATGGATCAATGAACAGACCAATTTTATAATTTAACTCGACATTTTGAATTTTTTCTTGTTTTTTATTTCTTTGCCTTATAAATACACTTTTTCATGCTTTCAAAAGCCAACAAATCTTCATTTTCTATTTCATAATAATGGCAAAACCATTCCAAACTCGATGGGTGTTTTTAGTAAATCTTTTTGCAAAAGATGAATGGAATGATTCAGCCAAATTGTTAGTCCTGATATTATACCCAAAGTGTGGCCAAAAAATCGGAGAAAAATGACCAAGTATCCAAGTGGTGTAAAAATAATCGAACAATTTTTGTTCTTTGTAGTCTGTTTTGTCTTCTGTAATTCTTATTTTATTAAATGTTGATTCAATATCATCGACTTTAAGATAAGATAGATTCATCATCATTCGAACTTTCTTGTGAAAATCCTCATCAGTATTGTATTTATCTCCAAACCCAATTGAATGCACTTTTTTCCAAACAGCCTGACACAGATGAAAAAAAAACAACAACGTACTTTACATTTTAATTTCAATAACACGTTTTTAATCGCACTTTCAAAATCAATCATACATTCGGTATTATTACTAAACAACATTTCTCCAACTAATTGTAACATATAAGAGTTGATTTTGGTGCACATTAATTTATATGTATTTTCTTTTTTGTTTTTAAGCAAGCAAGAAAAAGAACAAAATGCTGATTATTGTCGTATACCCCATGAATTGTATATGTTTGGTAAAAACTTCCAGGTGTTGTAGAAAATGTTCCATCGAGAAACAATGTTTTTAGCAAACACCCCTTCATTTTCAACAACTTATTTTTGTTGCAATGTATAACTACGATCTCGTTTCTAAAAACAAGATAATCTTCATAATGGGAATGGGAATCACAAGTGGTTTCAGGAAAACATTTACGTCTTTTCTCTCTTATTCTTCTTTTTGTTATACTTCATCTTCTTGTATCATGACTTGAATCGTATCCTGATAACATTTTTCTTGTTGGCTCAAAACTATTATTGACATCTTTAACTTTGTCATCAATCCATTTGTTTGCCAGTTCAATTTTTAATGAGTGATAAGATTCATCAGAATGAACAGTGATACCAGTTTTATATTTATCAGAAACAAATTTTGTTTTGTGATTAACAATTCCTTCATATTCACAAATCACAATTTGTGCTTTGCATTTTCTATCTTTATACCGATAATGAAAAGGCGATCTTCCAGTTTTATGAAAAACGTGACCATTTATAACAGGTAATATGTTGTTACCTCTTGTTGAATGAATAGACGAAATATTTGAAAATATTTCAAAATTAAATTAAGTAAAAGTTTTAGACAACAAAAGTGGTTTCAGTTCCGAGTAATTACCAAAGTTATCAATTTGTTTATTTATTGAATTATTAAAGTTTGGTGTTAAACTTTCTGGATCTGGTAATGTCAGCGTTGAAATTGTATTGTTGCTATAATTTATACAGTTGACATTTTCATTTTGTATAAAGCTTTCTTGTGTTTGTAAATTAACACAATTTACATTAAAAGGAATAAACTTCACACAATTCACGTGTGAAGTGTTATTAATTGGGTTAAAAGGTTAATTTGATAATCGTTCAAAAACATCATGGAGTGTATATGTTTGTCAAAAACATAGATGAGGCATCATTCAAGTAATTCGGAACGTTCATTTTTTTTTTCACAAACTTATATGAAATCACAGATAAGGTTAAAATATTAATGAAAAATAATGTATTTATTTCCAATATCAAATTTATTTTAATAATTTAACATATTATAATAACAGAATTTAACTAAATTTATAGGGGGTCTATAAACTGGTTGGGATCCATAAACTAGTTGGGGAAGGCTCCAAAACTTCGAAATTAATACAATGTAAAACATAATCAATTAATTTTTATTGTTATTATTCAAAAAAACAAAAACCCTTGATTTTCCGTTTTCGCTCACTTTTTGGAACAATTTTGATTTATTTGTTTGTGGTAGGAAAATGGATTTATTAACTGGCCAATAATATGAACGCTTTTTGTAAGTCAAGTATTGTATTTGTAAATTTTAAAAATATTTTTTTACAAATATTGTTTTGTAACAAACTCGTTGCGAAGTGACGGGTAAAAATTTGCAATAATTTTTGTTTTTGGAAGGAAAAATGAAACCTCTGTTTTTGTATTTATCTAAAAAATAGTCATCGTTTCTCTTAACGATAATATTTATTTTAATATATTTAAACACAAAGTGTTATATATGATACATGTGGGATAAGGTTGTAATATTATTGTTCGTTATAAAGGGTAATATGTAAAAATATGTGTTTTAAAAAGTTAAAAAACGAATCCCTGTAAAAATAATTTATATTTTTTATTATGAAAAAATTGGAATTTCAATTTGTTGCAATTGACTCTTTGATTATATCTATTAAATAAATAAAATGAAATGAATGATAGGTAAATGCATTACATTTATTATTGTCAGGTTGTTGATTTTTTGAAAATAAAATGAAAAATAAATAGTTTTATTGATAGTAAATTATAATATTGTTTTAGTTTTATAAAATTTAATAAAGTCAACTTTAATAAACACATTCTTGGATATCAAGAGTGAGTTTTGTTGTTAATAAAAAGCTGTTAACAACACGTTAAATACACCATTTGAAGGTTGTGTGTCTGATCACTGTTATTTATTAAAGAATAAGTTGATGTTTGAATAATTATTATTAATAAAATACTAATTAAATAAACTAATAAATAAGCATAATAAATATTATTGATAATTCTAGCATATAATAGTATAATATAACATACATCTTAAGTAAAAACATTTCTTAAAAATAATGTTTTTTTTTAAAATAATTTCAAAAAAAATAAATCAACATTTATGGTCATAATAATTTCAAATGAATCTCAATAAACAATTAAAATCTAAT
>NW_004440426.1:1181853-1184466 GCF_000330505.1 Entamoeba invadens IP1
GATTTGTTTTTATTCATTGGTTGTTCTTTGGTTTCATTGGGTTTTTATTAATTTCATAAATTGCAAAACAACAAAAATAAAAATAAAAATCACATGTTTTATACTTCCCAAAACTGCAGAGCAGGGTTTTTCTTTTCCAAAATACGTGTAAATATTGTTTTTTCCCTTAAAAGTTTCTAATAAATTCCCCAACCAGTTTATAGACCCCCTATATTTATTAATGGTAATTTGGAGTGAAAAATCCATTTTAAAAATACCATTTTAATAAAATGTATTTTTTAAAAATAATCAATTTAAAATGTATTGTTTACTTAACATTGAAAACTATTAAATAAGTAAATCAAAAGAATAATAAAATTGCTATTTATAAAAATATCAATTTGGAGTCAAAAATCTGGGAGTGAAAAAACCGGCAATCAAATTTAATGTTTAATTAAAGACAATTATATAGATAATTACAAATAATTACTTATCAAGTACCACATAAAAGCATCATCTATATAATAAAATTGAATTATTAATATAATATTTACCAAAACCTTTAACATTTTTACGTTTATTAATTTAAACTTTTCATTGTATTAGAACAACAATCTGAAATAACACATGCAAGATCATTCTCTTAAAAACTCTTTTGTTTCGAAAAATTTCAAAAAACAATGATTTTTTGTAGTAATATTTTTCGCCAAACATAACATTTCCAAATTATCAAAAATGTAATATGTTGTTTTTGTCAAAAAATGTCTTTGGAGGAAGTACATCATCAATGATAACACTTTTTTGCATCCAGAACAATTTAGTGACGTATAAATTAACGATTTTGAAGTACTTAAATATTTTCACCAAAAGTATAGAAATTAATACACTTTTATTGTAGTTTTTTGTCACTGGTGATATTTCTTAGCGACAGATAACAAACCCATATTTACTTAATTGATAACTATATTAAAACCAACTGTTAAACTTTGTGTACAAACATCATTTCGGACATCACTTTCAAATAGAGTTTATAATGATAAAATGTGTCATTATGTTAAAGAAAAAAAGAAAAAGTTAAAAACAATAATGGATGTGTTTCAACTGATGTAATTTGGCAATAGTTACAACAGAATAACTTTACTTTTTATTAACAAAAAATGTTCCGAACATTTTGTATTTGATGTCAGTGTTTTTAAAAATCTCACATACTTCATATAATATTAAAAATAAAACAGAAAGTGTATTAAACAAATATGGAATAATAAATTAAGTTAACTGCATTATTTCGGATGGTTTTCCCAACAACAGTGGTCTAAATGATATTTGTGTTGTACATTTAATAAATCTCATTTTTTGATTACACGAAATCTATTCCAGAGTTAAATGATTCTTTAAAAGGATTAACATAATATCGAAAGTGTATTAGGTGTCATCATCAAAATGTTTCATATTAAAAAAGAAGTGCGTGAAAAATAAAGAAAAATAATGTTGTTTTGAGACTTTTTGCAAAACACATTTTAATTCATGTTGTAAATCACTGGAAAGTACTCTCCAAATGGAAAAAACCATAACTGCAATATATGGTAACCAAAAGATTTACAAGTGATAAATGGATTGAAATAAAGAAAACATTGCCTTTCCTGAAAATAATGAACACTGCTTACAACAAATTAACGACAAACACATCACCAAACTCTTGTTGTGTTTAAGGAATATTGAAAGAAATATGAAAATTTGTAAGAAAAAACAAAACACAAACCTGGATTTCCACCAAAAAAGTCTTGTTTTATTTTCGAATTACCATTAAACATCTTTATTGGTAGAACAATAATAATACCAACACTATCATCTCAGTGTTTATCTCTGACTTCTTTGACTCCTGTTGCTCCATTAGTGTATTCGACACCATTGACAGAATCTACGGTTTCAACACTTCAACTATCTTTTTCGGGTTTAGAACTTCTGTTTAACATAGACTGAAAACAAATTGCACAAAATGGGTCCCTAAAGAGATTCGGAAAATTGATTAAAAACACGATATATAATAACATGTTTTCTCTTCCCTCCTGAGCCCGACAAATATTCAAATGAATCAAAAAGAAATAATCAGATGGGTTTTAGAAAAAGTGATAAACTTTCCCGATAATTACCCTTAAAAACAACAATTGTTTTTCCATTGAGTGATAAAAATGTATCAAATAATGATTGTGTATTCGAAGAAATACAAAAAAATCGAAAGTATTTAGAAGATAAATAAATGAACAGAAATCGAGTTGTTGACAACCTTTTAATGTCTTGGAACAACAAATATTGTTTATATCTAAGGGAATTATCCCGTAAATACTTATCCCCTCAATCAACTAGTACTGACCCAGAGAGGGTGTTCAGTATAATGGGAACAGTGTAATCAGACAAAAAACGTATGTATCCTAATACTGCTTCAAAAATTAAATTTTTAAAAAATCAATTGGAATAATTGTAAGTTAAGTTATTTTAGTTTATTTTCGTTAAAATTATTAAAAATTTTTTGAATCTCGATAAAATTGATATATTTTGTTTTTATAGTTAAAAAGTGTTATTAATATAATAAATATACATATAATTTAATTTTGCACAAATTTTTTATTTTATGGT
>NW_004440426.1:1184566-1191470 GCF_000330505.1 Entamoeba invadens IP1
TTCTTCTTTTTATGTGGTGTTATTTTAATTGGTGTATAGAGTTGTTGCAAGTGAAATATATAAACTAAAAAAAGAAATTCGGAAGTGGGTTATTTTTTAAATTTGGTTAATTTATCGGGAAAAGTATTCTAAATTATTTATACCTAAAATTAAACGTTTTTGGGTTCTTTGACTTATTATTGATTAATATTGGCACAGAAATAGACTAGAATGATTGACACAAATAAAATTTGCCTGTACTTTTTGAACAAAACAACACAAGAAATTTTTATTTTAATTCTCTTCTTATTATTATGTCAAAACTGTTGGCATATATGAATATTATAAACCCAAAACAATTTAACATTTTAAAAACAAAGAAGTTTATTATAACACAACCTAATATCAACTTTAATTATTGTATTAAAAAACTGTTGTATATAAGTATTTTATTTATTAAACACCTAAACAAAATCGAATTTTGATCTACACTTTTTGAAATCACTATAAATTGTTGTACTCTTAACTAAATATGACAATGGAAAAGGATGAACTTATTGCTAATGCTTTAAAAGCTGGTAGGCACTACAAAGAAATTCAAACACTATTCAAAACTTCTCCAAAAAGAATTTCAAGAATTAAAAAATGCATTGAAGAACATAAAAATGTTATTCCAATAAAAAGAGGAAGAAAAAGTTTATCAAATATAATAAATATTGAAATATCTAAAATAACATACGACAAACCCTTTTCATCGTGTTTTGAAGTAGGAAAAATTGTCGGCTGTTCAAAAACAACTGCAGATAAAATAAGAAAAAATAATCATTTTAGATATTGCAAACAAATATCCACACAAGTTTTGACTCAAAAACAAATAAAAGACAGATGGGTATTTTCCAAAAAACAACTTTGGAATAAAAATATTAAAAAATGGGAAAAAACAATAATAAGCGATGAAAGTCGGTTTGGGTTGTATCCAGACAAAAAGTGGTGTTGGAGACCAAAATCATTTTTAGCAAATCTACGCGAATTTAACAAAAGAAAGGGCAACAGAAAAGTTCCCAAAGCCATCAAAGAACATTTTTCTCAAACTCCCAAACACAACTGTTCAATAATGGTATGGGGAGCTATCGGGGTCGGATACAAGAGTAAATTAATACGTTGTTCACAAAAAGAGGGAGGAAAAGAATATATTGAATTACTCGAAAATAGTCATTTCTTCGAAGATGTTAGAAAGAAACTAAACAACAACATTGTGCATTTTCAACAAGATGGTGCTCCTGCCCATCGCTCACTTGCAACTAAAAAAATATTTACAATCAAAGGGTGTAAGGCTGATGTTATGGCCACCAAATTCTCCAGATCTATCCCCAATAGAACATTTATGGGGAATTATGGATGGAAAGTTAAGAAAAAACTACCCGGTTATTAAAACAGAAAAAAGATTGTTTTTTTATTGAGAAAGATTTGGAATGAAATTCCACAATCATTAGTCGACAAATTGATGTTTTCAATTAAAACACGTTTTGAATTGTGTGTGAGTCAAAAAGGAGGTCCAATTGGCCATTTATCAAATTACAAACAATTTGAAAAAATGGAAAAAAAATCCAGTGTTTTAAAAATAAAACCTTAGGAGTTTGAACCTTATTATTAATGAAAAATTTGTTTATTGTAATTGGTTATTAATTGAAAAAAAATTCGGAAGCAATATAAAAATAGAACAGCACGTTTTCCTGTATTTTTTTAGTAAAACATACCTATCAAAAAAATGTACACTTCCTAAAAAACGGAACCAGTTTATATATATTTATGAATTTCATCAAATCATATCCACTCAGATAATAATATCGGTTTGTGATGGCATAACACAAAGTAAACATAAATTAAATTTACAAAAAAATGATTTTTATTGTTTTGTTTAAGAGAGTCTTAAACTTTAAAATATAAATTGTTTTTCAAATTATGTAACATTTTTATCAAATTATTAAAACAAATAAAACAAAATAACACCAATATATATATATATATATATATTAGTTAAAAAATGTAAATGTTGATTTTTTAATTAAAATTAGATGTATTTGGCATTACAATTTTTTGGTAAACTAATAATTTTCAAATAAAAAATGAATAATAACAAAATATATATAATTTTTGTATAATTTTCAGTTTTGATATTTTGGTTGTTTAGGCAGATCTTTTAAACAATATTTAAAATCTCGAGATTTTGTAGATCATGATTAGTTATAAAAAATATTTAGCAAATGATACTTTGGTGTTAAAAATCGTGCAACAGCAAAGTATCAGTCAACAATTACGCATTCTAGACATAATCTTCATTAAATCTTAATAATAAACGAATTATAATAAAATTTGATTTGAAAAATGCAACAAATAAGATACAAATTTATAATAATATCTTTTTATTATACTACATCTTATAAAATATTATAAAAAACTTAATTGAATTTTTTTATTGTGGATTTGGTATTATTGATTAATCAAATAAATTTACAATTTTTAATTTAATTCTATTAAATTTCGTATAAAATAATTGTTATTTTAATTCTTGATTAATTAAACAATGATATAATATATATAATCTTACAAAAACTGGTAATTTACTCATTTATACTAATATACATATTTGAATTAATGTTAATATATAATTTGTATTATTTTTATTAATTAATAATTAACACTGTTTTTAGTTTCTATTATTGTAATTAATAGTAAATATTCAATTATTAATATATAATTTAAGTTTATTCGTTAATTAAATCATAAAATGATGGTTTATTTGTATTAACTAAAAAATTATCTAATATGTAATAAAAATTAATTGTTGTTAAAAGTATAATGTCAAAATATAATACTCTAATTATTTGAAATTTATCCATGTTTTAATTGTTGTTGTATAATAAATAAAAATTATTAAAGAGTGTAAACGTGATAGGGCGTGCCCACACGGAAATGGTAAATCCCTGTGGATTGAAATATTTTGTGTGGATAGCCTCTTATTTTTTTTGTTGAAAAAACCTAAATATCCGTTTTAAACCATATGTTATGATTTTTAAAATTAATAATTGCTATTTATAATCATTTATGGGACAAAAATGATACACAAACATGAATACCCCCATAAGGAGTATTTCCAATATTTGCAATAATTTCATAGTAAAAAACGCTATTTTCAGCCTTTTTTGAAGTGGTAAAATAAGAATAGATCAAAATGAACAATAAAATTTATAACATAATTTACTCGTATTATCCCGTTTATTTAATATATGTAACACTATTTTTTTCTTTTTTTTAATTGAAAAAACATTTCAAAAGTGGTTTATGTGATTTAAATTTGGAAATTTCCCGTTTTTGCATTAAAAATATTTAATTTAAATATCAATTAACAATTATATTATTTTTTGTTAATCGTGGCTCAAAAATGCATAAATGATCACTTTTTACTAATAGTATTATTTTATATAAACACTCCATTAGTTTATTATTTTAATAATAATATTTGGGAATAAAATTTTGTTAAATAAATCCCCTTTATGTTGGCGCAAATTATACGTATAAAGACGGGTTTTACATCCTAAATAATATTCAGGTTTTGTTGAAAATGTTAAAGACAAAGGTTTTGTGTCTAAACTAAACTATTAATTGATAACAATAAATTATATTACAATAATATATTATTAATGAACATAAAAATGACAGAATAATCACAATAACAAATTCTATTAACATAGTTGAATAAAATGTAATTTTTACTATAAAAACGTTAAAAAGTTAAATGGCAAATTACCACGTTGTTACCATAAGTTATTTTTTATGTTATTAAAAAATCATAACAACACATGTTAATATAGATAGAAACATACGGCAAATACGAACAAAAACCATCATAAAATACAAGTCATGTTACTCATTACATTTAACATGTTATAATAAAGATTGTCTATCTATATTTACCATCCACACCTTTTCAGCCTATACACAGTTAACTATACCTTAGTATTTTATGACAAATTATATGTTATTTTATAAATTATTCAATTTCAATAATTTTTTTTAATTAAATATAGTTATTACAATTAAATAAATAAACTAAATTTAATTATTAAAAATTCTAGTGTTAGAATTTTTAACAAAAGTGTATTTTTTGCGGCAAATTGATTTCAACGGTAAAAGTAAAAGATGACTTTGACTAAAAATAAAATTTGTTTTTTTGTTTTAACTTTCAATAATCGGTTTTTTATGAATTCGGTCCAAAAAACGTATTTTTTGTAAACTCTTAGGAAATTTTTATATCAATTACAACAAAAAAGTGTAAGATTTCCAAAGCCATCCACATAAAAGTGGTCTATCACGTTAACACTCTTAATTATAATATCTATTTACTATAAAATTTAACTTATTTTAATAAAATCAAAACTACTATTTTTACTATTGTTTGAATTCTATAACATTTTTAGTATAAAAATGTTATCTAAAAACAATTTTGAATAACATTTTTTCTGCTTTTTTGTTCTATAATTGTCTGGTTCAAACTCAAAAAGATTTTAATTATCTGTTTAAAAAGGTGTTAAAAATTTGCTACAAAAAAATAAAAAACAATAAACGCAAAAAAAGGAATCGTGCATATCTATGCTTAAATTATTACAAAATTGATTATTTATTTAAAAAACATAGAAAATAAACAGACATAAAAATTGAAATACACTTTCAACTTATTTTTTTAATATAATGTTCATTTATGTTTAATTGTCATATATCAAACAAATCTTTATCATGGACAATATTTAAATAATAAAAATATATACAGTTAGTTTATTTTGTTTAATAATATTATAAAACTATAATGTTTTGTTTCAAAATAATAATAAAATATACCTTTAATTAACACTGTTTCAAAACAATAATTTATTGTTTCAAAAGAAAAATAATTGTTTCAAAATACTGCTAATTGTTCCATTAAAATAATTATTTTTCAATAATTATGACCTGTTGTTGAAAAAAATGTTTTTTGTTACAAATTTTTAATTATTTGTTTCATAACTGTGTTTCAATTCTCAAAACAATAAACACAATTAATTAATAACTAGTTAAAGATCTTCCATCACAAAAACTTTCAAATGAACAATATTAATAAAATTCATCACATTTCGTCTAATTTTAATTGGACTAATTTCATCAAAACACTTTGAGATGTTTTCAATCATATCTGCTATAGTCACATTATTCAATTATCCAACTCGGACTTTCCATATTCCAAATACGTTTTCTCTATGGTTGCACTCTGGTGAGTAAGGCGCATTAAACAACACTTTGCACCATCTGTCTTCTGCAAGTTGAACAATGTCATCTTTGTGGACTGAAGCATTGTCCATGACAAATACAATTCTGCCTCCATCCGTTGTGAATGCTTCAGTGAGGAATTTAATATATTTAATAAATATTTCCCCATTAATAGTTTGGTTAACTAAAGTACAATATTTTGAACCGGTATCACTTATAGCGCAGACACACGATAAAATAAATGTCGACAATTGGTGTTCACAAAAATGTTTTTCCTCTAACACCCCAATTTTTGGATCTGACATTCCCTATCTTCCAGTGACTCTCGTCGACAAAAACAACTTGATAACACGAAGAAATAAATTGATCAAGTTCTCTTCTTTTTGTGCTCGTAGTAATTTGTTTTCTTGTGAGTTCGCTCTGGTACCCCTTATTGTGCATTCGGTAAAACTTAGAAATCGTAGTTCGGATACTTTCATTATGTCCGGGTCTTTGATATATCTACTTATTGTGGAAATTGACACCACTTTTATATTAATTCTTATTTCATTCAAAACACTATCTGCCAAATGTTTTTTAGTTTCTCTTATAGTTTTATTTTCTATTGTTAATTTATTGGCTATTTAGGTGAGTAACTAAGGAAAATATTTTGGTTTTCTTCCCACTTTTTGTGTTTGCGTTATATCAATACCACCTTTCAGATACTTCAAATACCGGTTGACCATTTGTTCATTAATTTTGCTTTTTTCTTGATAATATCGCCAATCTATGAATTCTCTGTGTTCACAGTATTCATTATAAAGTCTGATTTTCTGGGACTGGGTCGCTTTAACATAAATTCTTTTTTGTTCTGTTTGTTTTATTGTAATTTGTGTGTCTCCAATTGTTTATTTTTCAGTGTTTTATAAACGACTTGATCTTGTAATTTTATCTGTAGTTCTCAATTGTGCAAGTGGTACTTCATCAAAAACTGGTTGTTGATGAGGATCTTCTTGATTCGAGAATGATTGGACATTGTCTCTGTGAATAAACCGAAAATTGTTAACTGCTATTGAAAATATAGATTTAAATTGTGTTTAAATATATTTATTTGTTTTCCGAGTTAGTTATTGTCAAAATGTATTTGTTTTCATTGGTTGTTTGTGTTTATTGTTTTGAGAATTGAAACACAGTTTTGAAATAGATAATTAAAAAATTGAAACAAAAAACATTTTTTTCAACAATAGGTCATAATTAATAAAAAATTAATCATTTACTGAAACAATTATCATTATTTTGAATAATAATAATGAAACAATAAATTATTGTTTTGAAACAGTGTTAATTAAAGGTATATTTTATTATTATTTTGAAACAAAACATTATAGTTTTAAAATATTATTAAACAAAATGAAACTAACTAATTATATTTTTATTATTTAAATATTGTGTTTCATCGACAGGTTTTAATTGTTTTTAACTAAATAATGATAAACATTACAAGTCACTAAAATGTTTTTGTTTAAATATTTAACAAAACGATGTGCTACTTTATAAAAACAATTAAATTGTTATTTAACATGTACTCAAAATATACAAATACAAAATATTAATAAAAATATTCAAAATACAAATGTTTTTTTTG
>NW_004443657.1:0-1131 GCF_000330505.1 Entamoeba invadens IP1
CCTGCAGGTCGACTCTAGAGGATCCCCTTTGGAAAATCAAATCCAAAATTGGTGTTTGATGCCAGTAATTAATTTAAGTTCATTAGTATTGTTTTTCATGGATTATTTTTACACTTTAAATAACATTGAACAAAATTCAAGTGGTCTAAAAATCAAAAAATCTCGAGTTAATTTAATAAATTTCCGTTTTTTAGAGTTTATATTATGTGCATAAACAATATACAAGCCAAAAAAAATCATCAAAAATTTGATTAATATCCCTGTAAAAACAGGCCAAAACAAAAACAAGGGCGTTATTTTAGGTGTTACAGATACCCGAAAAATAGTCCGGCACAGAAAAAACGACCGGCAAACCATAAATTTATAGTAAATTATTGTTTTTTGTTTTTGGTCCTGTTTTTTAAAATTTTACATTAAAAAAATTATTTAATAGTTTTTAGAAACCATTTTTATAGTTTGCCGGTCGGTTTTTCATGTGTCTGTTATATAATAATATAATATAATTATATATAATCAAGTTTAAAAATTCAAATTTTGACATTTTTTTTAATTATCACTATTGTTTATTAAATTTTTATATGTGTTTATATTCCAGTTTTAAGGAATTTGATATTATAATCACGATTGTTTTTCCATATTGATGCCGTACAACCGTTTTGTGATGGTCTATAATTTTGTTTTCAACTTTTTTTACTTTATATATTATTATTCTTTTTTTTTAAATTGGTATTTTTATAATTATGATTATATATCAATTTTAATTTTTTTAGTATACTTATCATATGAAATAAAGAAGTCTATATATAAATACATGGAGTTACATCTAAATAATAGAAACTACGATAAGTATCTTAAAAAGTAAATTTGTAATACATTTATTATGTTATATATATTTTTCACACTTCATCCCTTTATAAATTTTTATTATAAACTTTAAAATGAAATAAGTAATGAGTAAACCAACACCTCAATATCTAAAATGGACCGACGTCGAACCAACATTTCTCCAAAACTTTCAAACATCGATCCTCCACTTCATAGACTTCGAGTTTGCAAATTCTTATAATGCAATTCCCAAAACCAACGAAATTGGTATTTCGACTGTTTCACTTTGGGGACCTCTAGAGTCGA
>NW_004443655.1:0-1779 GCF_000330505.1 Entamoeba invadens IP1
TTATTAAATTTTATCATAATATATTAGTGTAGTAAACACAGTGTTTGTTAGTCTTATATCGTTTGAATTAACAAACCAAATTATCATCTTTGCGGTCTGCTTCATCATCTTCCTTATCTTCAGAGTAAATTAAATTAAGTCTTTTTGTCATTGTTGTTTTTTGTGCTTTGTTTTGTCTTCATAAACACATGAGTTCAAGTCTAAGTTGTCATTGTCGTGGTTTTGATGTTGTTAAACATAATAAACAAACTGTTTGACCTTGCAATGAACGAGATAATTTGATATTGTCGCTTTTGGAGATCTCCTTATAAACCCTTATAATTGGTAAAAAAGAACTTACATTTTTTAGATCATGTTTGCGATAAAACAATACCAAGTATGTAAATTTTGATTATTAGTAAAGTAAGAGCATTATGTAATTATTTTGCTTGGATATTGTCAAATGAAAAATAATTTTGTTTTTAAATGTTTAATCTATTGTCAATCTATAATTTATATTATAATTAATGACATTGCGAAAGATTAAAATAAAATTGAATTAAATAATAAATTAACTATTTATTATTATAATTTAACCATTTCTGCACCTAAAATTTACTAATAAAATTAATAAATTTACCATTAAATAATAATAAAAACCATAATCATCATTTTACTTATGCTCAAATCCGAATAGAATGATCATGAATTGATTCATTTGACACAACGTATCGAAGCTGTGGTTGTCGTTGTGTGTCTCTTTTGAACTATACAAGTGTTAAGTGGTTTTCCTTTCTTTTCAGACCCACCATTTGATCAATTTTTGAAACAAGTTATAGTATAAATTATAATAAATTTATTAATGATTTTAGTTATTTTATTCTTCTTTATAAAAGTATGTGCTTAAATCCCAAAATGTTACATATATTTACTGTAATAAAATGACAATATAGTCCATCAATAGTAAAGAAAGTGTGAAAATATCATTATTTATAAATTAGTGGATAAAGGAATAAGAACCCATTTAAGATAAACAACAATTCAACTTTCACTTTGGCACCATGTATTTCTAATAACGTATTGGGCTTATAACAGTCATTGTCTCCATGATGTTTTCAACAATTTTTATTGAAATGCACTTTTGAGCAAGCATTTTGGCTGGCGGGAAAAACCGCTTCACTTTTATTTACTTGTTTTATTGTATAGAAAAATAACGTTTTTTGGCATTTTGCCGAGTTTTAAAATAAAAAATAATACGGTATGAAGAACCGCTTTAGATCTTTTTTGTCTTTTCGTAACCAAATTCTTATTGTTTTATTATAAAAACTTATCCAATAATTAAATATTGCCTTTTAAAAATGTGAAAAAATAGTGTGTTTTTTCTCGGCATACAAATATTTTTTAACCAAATGTATTGAATAACGTACAAAAACACACAATAAACTTAAATTTATTCACCATACAGAAATGATTGCCGCACTTTCGGATCGTCCACAGTATCCTCCCAGTCTTTTTTAACATTTTTCTGCACTGCGGGAAAAACCGTTTTACTACCATTTACTGATACAATTACACACAATTATAACCAAAGTATCAATTTGCCTCAAATAATTGAGGTTTTTGTAAAAAAGCAAAAAAACTCAAGAAATTATAACGGACATGTGCAGCGCCCTTTTACCGCTTCTGATAATTTACACAAAATTATCCGTCTTACATTGTTTTTATTGACCAATATTAAAAAATTACTTCGTTTATTTTATAAAAAGTTTCAAAAAAGCAAGTACAACGAAATAACGAGTC
>NW_004440424.1:0-3657 GCF_000330505.1 Entamoeba invadens IP1
AAAATTCAAGTTTTTTATATAAAAAGTTTTGATGTTTAATTGGCGAAAATTCCCGTTCTTGAGAGAACAAAAATTACCATACATTCTTGCTTTTGAAAAGTTTGACTGTGTTTTTTTAAAAAGATGTGTTGCTATTTTTAACCTCAAAAACAAATCTTAGGTAATTGAGTCCTCATTTTTATTATTTTTGACTAAGTTTTGAGTCATTTTTCGGTTTTTCGGCCAAGAAGGGGTTTTTGGTCTTTTTTAACGACTTTTTTAAAGAAGGCATTTTTTGATATTGTTATTATTCTAATAAATAATTGGTTTTCGGCCAGTTAACACGTTCGCGTTCCATTTATTTTTTATTTTATAAAAAATCTTTTGCTGTGAAAAAATTTAAGTTTTGCAAAAAAAACAAAAAAAAATTTGTTTTTTTTTGAAATAATAGTTGAAATAACCGTTCGCATTCCTGACGACATTTTTTTGCAACGATCTTAGTAAAATATAATAAGACATCATAACAAAAACAACTAAGATTTATGAATCAATTCATTTCTTGACTTTTTTAAATCCGAGAGTACGTCGTGAATTAATACATAACTTATTAATCGTCGTTTTGTGTCGTTTACGCGCACATTTCCACGACACTTGACATAGAGAACACATGTTTTAGCAACGACGCTCCTTGCAAGCATTACACATCAACTTTGTCTTTTCGTATAATACATTTTGTTTAATTTTATTATTCTTTAAGCTCGGCCACGGAAACGAGCGCGTAAATGACACAAAACTGCAAGTCGAAAATAGAAGGTCAGTTGAACATTTGAACATAACAGTGTTACAATCGACAAACTTTCCTTGATTTTTTTTTAATTTTTATGTGCTTATACTTTAATTAATAATTTCAAGATGAGTATTGATTAAAAAGTGTTTTGTGTTACAAATCAAAAAGGCAAAATAATTCGATTGGTATATAACAAAAATTAGTTGTTTTGAAATGTCTTTAAAAACGTAAACGTGTTAAGTGTTAAACCCGATAATTTAAAAATATTTTAAGTGAATTAAACCCGGAATATACTGTATAATATGGGCTTTATGAGAACAATTTATTTTAAGTAAATAATTAAATTTATTTTGTTGAATACTTTTTATGTTTAACAAATTTCATCAGAAACACAACAATTCATTTAACCTGTTTATTAAAGTTTAGACATTAACCTTAGAACGCTGATTCAAATCCACTTATTTTCTATCCCCTCCCGTTGGGACCAACTGGAAAATACTATTTATTATTTCTTTTTATACAAAAAAATAAAATCAACAAATAATCAAAACCACACTTATTTTTATCTTTACAATTGATACATATTGCGCGGAAGTGTACATAACAACACCAAACATTAAATACTCTATGAGAGCAAGTAATGCATCTGAATTCAGTTCTTTTTACATAAACAAAAGTGTCCAAACAATCGGTTTCATTGTTTAGACAGGTATTTTTTAATTACCATTCTGAGTGTCCAAAGACGTGTTCTTTATTGAAGTCGGAATCCTTTATTGATCTTATCAATTTGGTTAAGTTAGTTTGGTTATAATTGTTTTTTGTCAAAAATTATTATATTATAATATTGATAAAATATAATTAACATTAAATAGTTAAATTTATTTTTAATCATATTTAATCAACATTTGATTTTTTCATAATAAAAAAAAGTGGATGAAAATTCAAATCCTATAATTTTTATTATTTTTTCCAGTTCCTCCTTCCTAAATATAATGTAGTTATCTCTGTTAATTTGTTTGATTTGACGAGTCTCTTTGATTCAGTTAAATGTAATTCGAAAAAAAGTAATTAGTAAATTTGTTAACAATTTGACAATAAGCACATTATTGATAACAACCAATAATTTTTGAAAAAATTAATTAAATCAATACAAATTAATAATATTATTTTAAATCAAATAGGTATTAACAATGTTGACAGCCATATTGATTAATTAACATTTTTTGTATTTTATCGTTTTTTCTAATATATTTAAAAATATTGTTTATTTATATAGTTCTAGTTCTTGAAAAATATATTTTTTTCTTTAAACCCCGTTTATATGGTGCTATTTCTTTATAAAATATTAATATAAAGTTTTGAAAAAAAGCTTAATTTAGTTTGGTCCCTATTTTATGGTTCAGATACAGTAGGAGGAAATATGAAAATGCTCGGAAAAGGAGTATGCTCGTAACTATTGGTTAATTTCAATTGAAAAACAATAAAATTACTATTAATTTTAATATAAATTATTAATCAAAAAATAAATAAAATGAAAAACCAAAATAAATTTATATTAATTATTTATTATTAATAATATTAAATAAATTTATATTTAGATTAGCATCCGCCTTTTTATCTTGACTGTAAAGTTATTTTTCCTTCCTTAATATGAAAGATCTTTAACATGCCAAAACTCAAAAACACAAAAGGAATTGTTTTTCATCTAAAAGAGAATAAATTAAAACCGCGTTTTTGGGAAATTAAAAAAAATCCCGAAAAATAAAACAAAAAACATGTAAATTTGTTTAATTTACATAGAACCAACTTAAATATATAATTTATAAAGAACTATTATCAGTGAACTCAAGTTATTATTACTTGATTAGTGTTTGACTTGATCTATATTTGTATTTTTGTGAGTTAGATATTATAAATTATTTTTTAATAATAATGTCAAGATAAATTTGTAACTCAAACTTTTCTTTGGAAATTATTGAAATGTTTTTTTCGACTAAAAAAACACAAAAATCAAAATGGCTTGTGTTGGGCTGCTGTTGTTTTTCTGTTGCTTTCAAAGCTATTCGTTGACGTGGTGTTCAAGTGAAAATGGAACTGTCCAGTGTTTTCAATCCCATCCTCTGACATGCCAAACACGTTTTGTTGATGACATTGGAGGCGTTCTAATTTTAAAGAATCGGCTGTCTTTTAGTGTTCAGTGTGACGTTGTCACAGAACTTCAAATTGATGTTGAACAACATGTCGAAGAAATTGTTTTTAAACTGAATAACACTTTACTACATTTTCCAAAATTGAGCTTGAAATATGAAAACGTCACCGAAAAAACCGTTTTTGTTAATAAATTAATTTCCAATAGTACTAACAATAATATTTGTGGACCAACAACTGATTGTGAAATTTGTGTTCAAAATGTGTGTCAAAAGTGTTCACAAAATTATACTTTAACAACTCGGACAAATGGCGTCTTTTGTAAAAAATCAAACGCAAAATCGTCATTTTTTGTATGTGATGACAGAGCATACATATATGGGTTGACTTGTTGTCCAAAAGATTGTGCGAGTTATGAATGCCAGTACAGCACAACTACTGGTGTGTGCTATCGGTGTAATTCGGGCTTTTATCTCACTCCAATATATACCAAAGGTGTGATATGCACTGCGTGTTCCGCTTTAGATTCCAATTGTGTTTATTGTAGTGACGCAAATACGTGCACACAATGTAAATATGGGTATTACCCATATGGTAGGTATTGTTACTCGTGTGGTAATATGTACCAGTGTGTGTCTTGTTATACTACATCAAGATATTGTACAAAGTGCTCTTATGGGTATTATCTTTATGCCGGAGAATGTCGTACATGTCCATCAACCTGCGCAAGTTGTCAACTACTA
>NW_004440424.1:3757-12987 GCF_000330505.1 Entamoeba invadens IP1
AAAGTGTTTAACTTGCAAAACGGGATACTATCCAAGTACGACATATCCATATAATTGTCAGGCCTGCAGCACTACATGTACTGATAAATGCAATACATCAACGGGTGCGTGCACATCGTGTGTTAATGGATATGTACTCAATCCATCTGATCCATTGAAATGCCAGGCGTGTTCTTCGTTCGACAAAAATTGCAAGACGTGCGAAAACAATGGCGTCAGAAAATGTGTTGTTTGCAACACAAAATATTACCCAAATAGCATTGGGGTGTGTATTAATTGTGATTTGGATTCGTGCACCAATTGTGATGGTACAACTGGAATTTGTTCGGAGTGTAAAAGTGGGTTTGTGCCATTTGAAAACAAACAAATTACATGCGAAAGTTGTGATTCGTTTGATGAAAATTGCGAAACTTGCTCAACAGATCAAATTAGAAAATGTGTTAAATGTTTGACAAATTATTATCCAGGAGATAACGGAGTATGCATAATGTGTGATTCAACATGTGGGGGTAATTGTGACACAACAAATGGTCTTTGCACAACGTGTTTGACCAATTATGTATTTACTGAGCCGAAGTCGAAGAAGTGTGAAATGTGCAATGTGTTTGATGCGAAGTGTTTCAGTTGCTCACCAAACTACATGAGAAGTTGCGTCAAATGTGCTGCTGGCTATTACCCACACCAGAACGGCACATGTGTATTGTGTGATGCAAGTTGTGCGACCAAGTGCAACGCATTGACGGGTGTGTGTGAGTCGTGTATCAACAATTATGTGTATTCCGAATCGTCATCAAAGATGTGTGTATCATGTGATGCATTTGATGCGCACTGCACAACATGCAGCACAGACTCAACACGAAAATGCATTGTGTGCAACAGTGGGTATTATCCAAAGAGTGACGACGACTTCAGATGCAGACTGTGTGACACTACGTGTGGCGGCAAGTGTGGTGGCACAACAGGGATGTGCACTGGATGTGACACAAACTACGTGCCAACAGCATCACCATCACTGACATGCATCAAATGCAACACGTTTGACACTGATTGTGTGACGTGTGCACCCGACAAGAGAGAGTGTGCTGTCTGTACAAATGGGAAATATCCAGACGAAACAACCAAAACATGCAAAGACTGTGACTCGACATGCAACACACAATGCAACACAACAAATGGAATGTGTACCGGTTGCCTGTCCAATTACGTCTTCACAGAACCAGAATCGCAGAGTTGTGTGAGTTGCATTTCATTTGATGGACACTGCAAAACATGTGCTTCCGATTACACACGAAGTTGCATCGAATGTGTTGATGGGTACTATCCAGATCAATCGTCTCATATGTGTGTGCTATGTAACACAATAGAAGAAAGTTGTAGTAAATGTAGTACAACAACAAAGAAATGTACCAATTGTGAAGACCCGTTCTATATTTCCTCTACATTTGAATGTGTGTCTTGTGAAAATGGGACATTCAAGAATACAGAAAAGGGATGTACACAATGTTCCAATTCCACTGAATATTGTCAAGAATGTATGACTGTATCAGTGGGTAAACCCAAATGTATAACATGTTATCCTCCATACAAAGTTTCTTCAAACGGAGATTGTGTTATTTGTGACAACAATCAATTTTATAGTCAAATAAAAGGGATGTGTGTGTCGAACACTCCCGAATGTCTTATTCAACATAATGAAGATGTTTGCCTTAAATGCCACGATAACCATTTCTTATCAAATCAAATGTGTGTAGCATTGGGAAAATGCGACTCTCATGTTTCCATAACATCGTGTGATAGTAACAATCAAATATTAATGAATACAGGCGAAAAGACACAAATTGTAAATTGTAAATATCAGAAGAGTTCCCAAACAAGCAGTTTATGTCTCAACTGTCAAGATGACTATTTACAAACAAACATGGGTTGTGTTCAAAAAACAATTTCATCACACTTGATTCGTAATAATGTGACATATTCGTGTGGAGATGGTGAATATCTCAATGGTAACGAGTGTGAGAGTTGTAGTATTACAAACACCGAATGTATAAAAATGAATGATAATGTGTTGCAACTGAATTGTGCAGATAATTTCATTTACGATGTTGATAACTTGCAGTGTATAACAGATACGAATTGTGCCACAATAAACAACGAAATGTGTGTTATGTGTAATTTGTCGTCATATGATATTGTGAAAGGGAAGTGTTCTGAATGCACATATAACAATTGTGATATTTGTTCTCAAACAAAATGCATGAAATGTTCCCAGCACCATTTATTAGTCACTGATAATTGGTGTGTTGATTCTTCCGAATTGAATTGTGTTAAGAGTAGTGAATATGGTTGTGTCCAATGCAATGAAGGGTTCTACCAAAGTGATACCAATAACATCGAAGGGAAGTACTCGTATTGTCTTCCAATTCCACGAGAAGACAACTGCAAATATCTCACAACATCGAATTCCAAATGTGTAGAGTGTTACAACTCTTATAAATTGAGAAATGGGGTTTGTGCCGAGTATTTTGATGATAATGTTGATATGATATCTTCCATATTACTTCGTAGTAATAAATCTTCAATCAAAGAGTCATTGGAAAGTATATGTATGACTCGAACAAATAAAGGGTGTCAACATTGTTCTATCGGGTATTATTTATCAAATGAGAAGTGTATACAATGCTCCAACAATTGTTATAGTTGTTACAATTCGACATATTGCATTTCATGTGAAAATGGGTACTTCTTAAATTCGCAAATGGAGTGTAAATCACTTGGGGATTTGAAAGACAAGTGTTCTATGCCATTACCGACAGGTGGTGGATGTGCCATCTGTAAAGATGGCTTTTATAAAGTTGAAAAAGATTGTATATCATGTGATGAATCCTGTGGAACATGTTTGAATTCATATCAATGCTCCTCGTGTGCTGAAGGATATTACCAAATACAAGGAGAAACTCAGTTGTGTTTGTCCAACACAACTTTATCAAATTGTATTAAAAGTAACAGTTATGGGTGTGAGATGTGTATGGATCGCTATCATCTCAGTAATTACAGATGTTCCAAATGTTCTTCCAATTGTATATCATGTCAAACTGAAGATGTGTGCACTCTATGTGAAATTACAGACTTTGTATTAGTAAACAACAACTGCACACATTTTTCGGATATCGAGTGGTGTCTGAAAGCTTCAAATTCGAAGTGTAATAAATGCAAAGTCAATTATAAACCCTCAGAAATAGGCGACTCATGTCTCTATTCTCTCAATTTGGGTATTGCTGTTGGTATCCCCATATCCATTGTAATAGTGATAATAATAATTGTCACAACTATCATTGTTGTCACTGTAATATTAATTCAACGCAAAAAGGAAAGGATTAAAGAGAAGAATGTGTGCACCTTTAAGATGGATCGTTCTAATATTCAAATGTCAAAGTTGAACTCGATATTACTGTCTAACAAAAAACTCTTGAAGTTCGATTTGGACACTGATGATGCCATCCCAGTCGACAAAGAGTCTCGCGACTTGATTTGCATTGGAAATTCATCGCCTCATAGAATTAAATTACAGTTCAGTGTAATGGACAATTGTGATTATTATAGCATTCGTACACTCCCTTCATTAGTTAATTTGAAAAAAGGAGAAGCCTGTGAATTTGAGATAATTATTAAGCCACTGTGTTCCTGTCAAATTAATGAAAATATGATGGTCACTGTTTTAGATATTAAAACGTGTCTACAAACAGTGCAAAAGATTCCAATTGAAGTAACGACAGAACAATCAACTAAATTGAATTACAGAGAACTCGAGGAAGATAAGAAAATTGGTGAAGGCTCTTTTGGTGTTATTTTTAAAGGACATTACAGAGGAAACAAAGTTGCAATTAAAAAGATGAAACAATTAAACAACACTAACAACGCGCTTACAGAATTTGAACATGAAGTTTCGATGTTAGACAAGTTCCGATGTAATTATATTGTTCACTTTTATGGTGCTGTATTTGTACCAAATAAGATATGTATGGTCACTGAATTCGCACAATTTGGAAGTTTAAACGACTTAATAAAACACAAAAAGGCTGAAGAAGTTAAAGATAAGTTGCGTATCAAGTTTATGTATGACGCAGCAAAAGGGATTTTGTATTTACACAACAATGGAATAATGCACAGAGACATTAAGCCAGACAATATTCTTGTCTTTTCACTTGATTTAAATAATACAGTGAATGCCAAATTGACTGACTTTGGAAGTAGTAGAAACGTCAATTTACTAATGACTAACATGACATTCACTAAAGGCGTTGGTACACCAAAATATATGGCGCCGGAAATTTTGAACAAAGAAAAGTATAAAAAGAGTGCTGACATTTATTCATTTGGTGTATCTTTGTTTGAGTGTGCTACATGGAAAGATCCATATCACGAAAAACGATTTAAATTTGCATGGGATATTGTTGACTTTGTTGTAAGTGGGAAACGCTTGGAAAAGCCGATTTACTTAAACGGTGATATATACAACTTTGTGAACGATATGTGGTGTCAAGACGTTCACAATAGAATCCAAATAACAGAAGTGGTCAAGAGATTTGAAAAAGTTTATTTAAGTCTTTAATTTGTTATTATACTTTTATTTAATTATTAGTTGTTTTATAATAATAAGATTGTTATAAATTAATATTATAACAACATAAATAATATCATAATGATTAAACTGTGTTGTTCGACATGACAACATAATTAAAGCTTTTTGTAATTATTATATTTAAAATTGAATTGACAAGTAAGTTATTTTAAACTTTGTTTGATTTTATCAAGTTATATTTTATAGTTTAATATTTAAAGAATTTTTATTTTATTATAATGTTATATTAATATTAATAATTATATTATTATTATATTAAAATATATTTATTCTATAGTGTAAATAATTTTTAATTATTATTCACTTAAATAGTTTCCACACTTTTTATTACTTCATCAATATGTGGTCTATCTTCTGGTCTTTGGTTCCAACAATTTTGTATCAATTTGAAATGTTTTTCATTCATATTTTCCTCTTTATCAAGTCTTTTTCCCGAAATCACAAACTCGGCTATTTTCCAGGGAAATTTGAATTCCTCTTTGTCATACGCTTCTCCCCACTTTAATGTTTCATAAAATGTTACTCCAAATGAATAAATGTCAGCACTCTTTTTATACTTTTCTTTCTTCAAAACTTCGGGTGCCATATAAGTTGGTGTACCAATACCTTTAGTGAATGTCATGTTAGTCATCAACATATTGACATTTCTCGACGATCCAAAATCAGTCAATTTGGCATTCACATCAATTGCATTTTCTAATGAAAAGACCAAAAAATTGTCTGGCTTGATGTCTCTATGTAAAATTCCATTTTCGTGTAAATACAAAATTCCTTTTGCAGCGTCGAGACAAATTTTCACTCTTAACTTCATGTCAATTTCATTCGAAGTTTTGTGTTTCATCAAGTCTTGAAGACTTCCAAATTGTGCAAATTCAGTGACCATACAGATCTTATTTGGTACAAAGACAGCGCCATAGAAGTAAACAATATAATCACTTCTGAACTTGTCTAACATCGAAACTTCCTTCTCAATTTCGTTTACTTTTGTTTCGTCATTTCCAAACTCTTTCATCTTTTTAATTGCGACTTCGTTACCTCGGAATTTGCCTTTGTAAACAACACCAAATGAACCTTCACCCAACTTTTTCTCTTCAATCAACTCGTCTGGGTCCAATCGAGTTGACATCTCCGTCTCCGTCTTTGTTTCTAAGTAAAGTTGTGACGTTTCTCCCTTTTTTAAATTAGCAGAGACCAATACGATTTTGTCTTCTATTATACACGAGTAATTCGGTGTTAAGAAGACTTCAAATTCGATTGCTTTTCCTTTTGGGATTGTCATGATTTTGGGTTCAGTTCGAATTGAGTATTTTGTGCAATTATCTTTCAAACTGAATTGCACTTTGATGACATTTTTACCGACATTTCCAACACAAATCAATTCACGACTTTCAGTGGCAACTGGTATTTTAGTTGTCTCTTCTGTCGCTCCACAGAATTCGATACACGTCTTGTTGACAACAATATCAACTATTTCGGTTTTGACAAATTCGATGTTCGTTTTCTTCATATCAAATAAACAATACTTCTCTCGCAATTTTTCTGTCTTGCGGTGGTTCAAAATTGCAATGAAAATGAAGATGGACGATGCAATGATAATAATGAAAATGAATATAACAAACAGAACACATAAAAGAATGACCCACCATACGGCTTGGGTTATACATTTCGTCTTTGTGTTGTCTGGAACATGCCAAAAAGTACATTTGGTACATTTAGAATTTGAGACTTCAACGCAATTATCCACTTGACTCTTTGATACACATTCAGATGATTCATTAAGAATAAAGTCGTTTTTACACGAAGTGCACTTCCCTACAGAATTGCAAATTTCACAATTTGTCGTTTTGGAGTCACAAGAAGAACAAAATTGATTTTCAATAAAATAACCAAAGGAACACTTTATACACCCACGAACACTTTTGTCTTCACATTTCATTATATTATCATAGGAAATACAAGCACTTGAATTTGTAAGTAAAAAGTGGTTCAACTCACAAAACGTACACGTTTTGATATTTCGACATTCAACACAATTCTCCAAGCAATTTTCACACTTTCCATCTTCGTTTCTAAACGTCTTCGAAACACAGAGAGCACAGATCGAAGTGCCTGTCACCACTTTGCTGCAGTTGTCTGACACATTGGATCCCGAAACACAGAACCCATTCTTGACTATCAAATTGTTGTCGCATAATATGCAATTTGTACTGGAAGTGCATGATAAACAATTTTCAGAACATTTTAAACATGCGTAATTTTCGGTGAGATAAAACGTCGATTTGCACTGAACACAACGATCGCCTTTGAAATACAAATTCTCGCAATCGTTCACTGTTTGCTGTGTGGAGACACACGTTTGTGTATTATAATCAAGATAAAACCCATTCACACAATTCACACATTTGCCATTCAAATTTGTAACATCACAATTGTTGATATTTTGAATGCAAACATCATCTTTGATGAAATCGGATTTGTCTGAACAGCCACTACAATACGTATTATAACTTTCGATACACCTACTGGAATTGACTGATTCACATGATCCCTTAGAATTAACAACACCTGTTAATCCACAAGAAACACAACTGTGTTTCGTGCATCTTTGACACAAATTACCAAAAGTCTCATTACATAATTTACACGTGTTGTTAATTAAATAATAAGAGGGCTCACAAATAAGAGGAACTTTGTTGTTTGTTGTTATAACTCCACTTAGTGTCGAACAAGTCTCTTCTGAGTTTAAGAATTCATTTGATTTGCATATTTTGCATTTGGTTTCTTGTGCATAAGATACACATTTTGTGAGCACACTTGTACAATCACTGTTTGTATTATAATACCCTTCTTTACATTTGTAAACACGTGATGTATTATAAAAAACTATTGTGGAATCTTTATTTTCAATTTCTGAGCATCCAAACAACGAGTTGATTTGATAATTTACTTTGCAAAGCAAACAATTCGACTTAAAACAACGAAGACAGTGATTAGGACATTTATTACATTTTTCTTTGTAAGGTTCAAACCCACTTTCACACTCTTCACAATATGTGGTTGTTCCATTTCGTTGTCGAGAGACGCATTTTTCACTGAAATCAAGACATTCTCCATTGTTTAAAACAGTTGACTGATCACAATGCAAGCACTTTAAATTTAAATTAGTTAATAATAACGAATTGCACTTATTAGACGAATTATATTCAATAGAAGTGTATTTATTGTCACTTTTTAACTTATTTGAATCTATTGTATTTGAAAACTTGTATTTATTTCCAAGCAACAGCTTTTCTAAATTCGTTTGGATGTTAAAATTGTTTTGTTCCACAGACTCGTCTTGAATAAATAAAACGGTTTTTGTAGAGTCGTTGAAGTTATAATTTGATGTAATTTCAAAATTGAACTTTGTCACTGTTTCTTGTTGATCAAAAGTACCAGAAAACGACTCATTCAAATCAACTACATTGGTTGATACAATAATAGTTGTATTGATGTTATTAATAGGACAATGCAACACCTCATCTTGGTAACTTTGAAATTTTGAAAAAACACTTCCTGTTAAATTGCATCGAATTGTGTAATCAAAATTGTTGTCCCCTCCATAACAAACACGATACAGTTTATTCCCTAATAACATTTTTGTTGATTTGACTTCAAATGGAAAATCATTCAGTGGTGTTGAGGACGAGATAAAGTCAATGCACTTTGTTGTACTTCCACTTACAGGAAAAATCAATGAAATGTTTTGATTTGAATAATGTGATGATAGTTTGCCGCCTTTTATTTGTATAATTCCATTTTGATTAATTCCAGAAATCTCTTCAACTATGTTAACAGTTGTTAGTTGCAAATAATATTGATTTGAAGTGAAGTTGTCAACTATAATTTGTGTTGTGTTGTACACAAACAAATTGTTACAAATAACATTTGCTTGTAAATGAACAATTTCGTTGAACAGGCAATGATTTGAATCGATATTAACATTGTTGCTTGTGGAAGATATCACAACTTTATCAGAACAATTAATAACTCCCCAGTTTTCGTTGTTTTGTATTGAATAATTGTTATGTCCAACAATCAATTTCAAGTTAGTGCGTGGGTTTTTTGTGCAGTCGGTCATGGTTTCACCTCGAAAAGTGAAAGTTTCATTTTCGTTGTATTCACAATCACAAAGAGTGTTTAAATAATCTTTGTGAATGACTCGATTCCCACATACTGTGAGTGGCGTTGGAATATGATTATCATAAGTTGAATTAATGTAGAAGAGAATTTGATTTTTTACAATATCAATGAAAGTGAAAGTTACGATTGTGACTGGTTTGTTAAATGTGTAATTTCCTTTTGAAGTTATCGTTAAACTTTTGATAACTGTTTCCACATCAAAATAGACTGAAAATCCACTTGACATTTTGAATTCATTTATTGTCAATATTTGATTATTTGTAGAGTTAAAAGTGTACAAAACATTTTTTGATAGAATCAATGAATTCCACATCGACAGCCCAAAGTCGTAACTTTTTTTATTATTATCAACACTAAAGATTGTTTCTAAATTCAAATCATAAAAAGAGCTGTGTAGTTACAGTCCGGA
>NW_004440424.1:13087-90064 GCF_000330505.1 Entamoeba invadens IP1
CGGATAATTAAATTTCGTTTGGAAATTGATGTTAATGTTATTATCAACAGAAGAACAAGTACAATCTTGATATTCAATAGTTTGTGTAGTGAAGACATATCTTTGAATTCTTCCATTGTTTTTTGAACATATACTATAATATTTTACATTACTGTTATTGTTTAATGATATTTGTTTGAAATAACCAGTCGCTGCATATTTTGGTGTATTATAGTATATGTCGATATCATTAAAGTCTTGTGAAAAATCAAATGTAATGTCAGACGCTTCTGTGCCGTTCACAAATAAGAAGAGTTCGTTTTTGTGTTTATAAACCCACCACATTGCATTTCCATAAGAATATAATGCAATTCCTTTGGTAATCGGTTCTACAACCGTAAGATATAACATGTCTGTATCTGATCTACAACCAGATGTACAACCCAAAATCACAGAAAGTCCATCTGGATGTTTGTATCATTGATATAAAATCTCTCTTGTAAGTTTGTTGTTTGTAGAAACAGTTTCTCTAAAACAATTCCTTCTTCAAAATAAAAGTCTGTAGATATAGCTGTTGATGTCTTTGATATATATGTGTAGGTTTTGTCAGCGCAACAAGATTTATTTAAATAAACATTATTGTGAGTGTAAAAATCTTTTTGTATTAAAGTTGTTTCATCTGCAAAATTTTCGTTGGGATTAATAACATTCGACGACAGACTTTGTAATAAACCAGACGATTTTAGAAAAATGAGAGCGATTAATGACATATTGATAAATAACAATTAATTTTTGTTTAGATCAGTTTTTCCATTTATTTACCGATTGTATTAACATTTGATTTAAAAAAACATTTAATTTATCTTAATGTAGTGTCGACCAAAATGTTTCAAATTTAATATTTCGTTAAACAATAAAAAAATAATATAATTCTGTAACTGTGCTTTTTACAAAAACTTTAAAAAATAATAATACATTGTCCATATGTTATTCAATGTATAATTTGTCGGAATTAATTGGGAAGGATTTCTTAATTATAAAAATACTTTTTGATTTTTTGGTTCAATTTTTCTTTTTATCCTAATAGTAGATATAAATTATGTTACATTAGGGGGCACCCCATTTTATCTATATTTTATAATACTTTAATTAAATCGCGAGGTACTCGAATCTGAATTTTTTCAAAATTCGGAAATATAGTACCAAGTTTATTTTTAAATTATTATTCTTAATAAGTAGTATATAAATTATGTTACATTACGGTCCCCCACAATTTTAAACAATATTTTATAATATTTTAACTAAACGCGAAACTGAGCAAAGCTCCAGCATGAATTTAATTATAGATCAATATATCTAGTAAATTTATATTAATGAAATTTTATAGTAAATTTATATTAATGTAATTTTTTATCTTCCTTAAAATGACGGAACAGTATATGAATGAAGCGTTTAGAAAGTTTATTGAGCTTTGTCCTTTACGACTCTTATATAATTTAAATACAGATGAAGATATAGATGAATTTATAGATGATTCTGAAAATATTAGTGAACTTGAAAGCGAACTTGAAAGTGAATCTAGTGACGAGAAACTCACGCCAAAGGCTGATGAAGATATTATAGAAAATCATGATTATTCTGATGAATCAAGTGAAGAAGATGTAAATGATTATGTTTATTATAATGAAGAAGATAATAAAGTTGTAGCTAACTTAGATTGTGATTGTTCTAAATTTAAAACAAGAATTAATAAATTTAAAGAATACTTTAATCAATTTATTAGAAATAATAATATAAAAGATATAATTGTAAAATATTATGTTAGTCCTAATGTTATTGAAAAAGGTTATGAAATATCGATGTGTTTAAATAATAAAGATAATTATCAAAAATTTCAAAACTTTTTTGATCATGGTTATTGTAAAGGAAAAGATAATAGAATATTTTTAATTAATGAAATTACATTGTTGATAATTTAATAGATATTTACGGTCCGTACGAACTGTAGTTCTAAGGTTTTCATAAACTGTAAAAACAAATTAATATATTTTACATCTTATCTGAAGACATCTATTGAGTATGTTATTTTTATAGTTATTATAATAATATTGTTATATTACTTTATTAATAATATATTTAGTAATGTATAAATAATATATTTTTATTTTTATCTTAATATAAATGAGTACAGATAATACTTCTCAATCAAAATCAAAATCATTAAAAACATTTTTCAAAAATTTGTTATCTTCAGACAAAACAAATCAAACTACAAAGACGGACCCATTAAAACAAATAGATACTTCTGAAATTATTAAAGTAAGAGACGCAACATGAAGTGTGAGCAAAGCTCAAACACGTACGGAAAGAAGTTCCTCATATCCGAAGGATAGTAGCGGAATCGAAGATGAAACGCGAAGCGGGAGCAAAGCTCCAACACCAAAAACAGCATTTGGTATGTATTATTCTCCAAATGACGAAAGTGAAGATGAATATTATATTGAGCAAAGCGTCATGCCGAAGGCTGACGAGAAACTCATGCCAAAGGCTGAAACTTTATCTGATATTACTTCTAAACATATTATAGCTTTACAGAAGATTATAAACAAATACAATTTTAAAGAAATAGATATGTTAAAACAATGTAACAAGGAAATCAATAGATATATCAATAATAACCCAGAAGTTAACTCAATCAATACAAAAGATTTAAATGATACAATTTTTATTAATGGTTATGTATTTTGTAAAATTAAAGGTAAACAAACATTAATTAAGAAACAACATAGAATTACTAAAATGATCTTGACAATAAAGTCAAAAATATAGAGGGAGAAAAGCAAGAACAATTAGTATTATTACTTAATAAAATAGAAGAATTAGAAAACAATCAAAATAAAATGAGAGATGGAATTAAAATTAAGATGCTTCCAATATTAGAACATTATATTACTGTTAATAATTTAGATGTCAGTAAATTATTTGATAATTAATATTTATAAATAGATACTTTTATTTTTAACAATTATAGGTTCTGGGATATCGATATCTTCATCTGTATTTAAATTATATAATAATTTTACGGAACTTCGTTCCTCAGACTCTAAGAGTCGTAAAGGACAAAGCTCAATAAACTTTCTAAACGCTTCATTCATATACTGTTCCGTCATTTTAAGGAAGATAAAAAATTACATTAATATAAATTTACTATAAAATTTCATTAATATAAATTTACTAGATATATTGATCTATAATTAAATTCATGCTGGAGCTTTGCTCAGTTTCGCGTTTAGTTAAAATATTATAAAATATTGTTTAAAATTGTGGGGGACCGTAATGTAACATAATTTATATCTAAAGAGGCTGAAAAAAACCGATGTTGGAAAAAAAGAGATGTTGTATAAAGTTGGTAACAATAGGTAAAATGTTTTTTAATTATTATTTTGTTATTTGTTTTTTTCCTTTTTTAAAAAAATAAAACCAACATTTTTGCTTTGCCTGAGTATTATTAAGAAATGTTTCGAATATGTTGTTAATAATATATTTATATTAGGGAGAATACATAATATAATACATGTATTTGTTTAATATAATCGGGAAACCCATTGAACTATTTATAAAGTGATATTAATAGTTGGATTTATAGAGACAAAACCCGTACAAATTAAACAAAGTATAATAAACAGTTCGTTTAACACAATTAACGAGATGGTTTATATTTTCGTTAGTTACGATTAATCACGATGTAATTTGTTGATCACTTTGTTTTCTGTGTTTTTTCTTTTTGGAACTTTTCCCTTTCATAAACTAATCAGCTGTAATAACCTAAGTTGTTATTTTGAAATCTATGCTCTTAAACATTATTAAATAAAACAAACGTCTCTTCTGGTGGTTCCGGACAGTAATATATATATATATATATATATATATTGTCGTTGAATAATAATTATTTGTATGCATAAACGACCTTCTCATTATTTTTAGTTCTTAATTTCCCAAGTTCATTATTTGACAGTGTTCATAATCATGATAAACAAACGCGTTTTCTTCTGAGTTTTAATGATTGTTTGATTTCAGATTTTTGAAACTTTTTTATACCCATTTTTGTTGTAAATCAAACCTTTATTATTAAAATATTATTTTTTATACTATTTATTTTATAATGTATCAAATTTATTTTTAAATTGTCGTTATTGTTGAGTGTTTTAATATATAATACTCAGATTAAAATATTACTATTTTAAATTATATTAATATAATTAACATATAACAAATACTTTATTTAATTATAGAAAAAGGTTTGCGACAAAAATAAGACTTAAACCCGCAGTTATTTTTCGGGTTTTCTGGGTTTTTTGGCTTGACTTTGCTTCCTGGTGTTGGTGAGTTTCTCACGTTGAAGACGTTTTTTCCTGTCTTCATAATTTTCGAGAGCAACTCTGGTCGCTCCAACAACTTTAGGTTCTGCAGCAATACCCAAGAATTTGCAGACTTCTCTTGCCCCATTCATGTCCACTTTTACCACCCCCGTTATGTAATCTGAAATATTGTAATTTGGCGACTTCTTTTGTATCTCCTGAAGCTCGCTTTCACTGGGAGTGTGTGGCACAAATGATATTCCTGCTTATTTAAAAGAGCTCGTGACATTGTCTCCATTTGCCACACACTCCCAGGAATAGATTAGCTCTCTAATTTTTTCCTCTTCAGACATGTTAATATATTTTTTCATTGCTTGTTTGAACTCTGGGGAATCTATTTGAAGTAATTTACCACTTTTTTCAACATTTTTACCTTCTTTTTTTAATAAAGTGAATTTGTGGCAAAGATAGTTGTTTTTGTCCGCCAAAAATTTCTTTTGGTTCCCGAATATTCCCAAGTCCATTGGTTGACATAAATGGGAACTGTGAGGGACCTCCTTAATCATTTCTACATGATTTTCCAAAAATAAATTTTGAATTTCTTCAGAAAAATGGCCTGAAAAACCATCAAGAATTAGGAAAGCTTTCATATCGGCATGCACACCCATTTGTTCTCTTTTTGCCTTAATTGTCGGGAAGAACACTTTTTTTAACCAGAGGGTGTATAATTCAGTATTCAAAACACCTGATTTTTGTGTCCTTATTAAAGCCCGACTTTTAAGGGATATAATAGCAACATCTTCCAGAGAAAGTCTTTTTGTTACCACAAGTGGAATCATTTTGGTTCCATCTAGGCATCCACAACACAAAAGACTTGTTCTGGAACTTTCTCTTTCAACTTCATTAAACACATCTTGTCCTCTAGAAACTTCTGCATAGACAATTTTTGAATGAGAATCGACCCATTGGTCGAATCCAACTTCATCGAAGTTAAAAATAAGCTCAAAACGGCACCCATCAATTTTCTTTTTCAATTCGGTGTAATATTGCAAAATTGACTCGGGTGTAACTTCTGCCCGTTTTGCTTCCATAACTGGTGCCATAACTGGTGCAACATCTGGAATATGGGTTATAATTTTGTGCAATTGCTTGGACCCAATATTTTTGTCGAAATTTTCGTGAATAAAAAAACTTGCTTCTTCACGTGTTGCTTTTTTAGTCTTACTATCTTTTATTGCGTTTTGTATCGCAATAATTTCTTCATCATTTAGTAGTCTTTTTCGTCCTTTTTCGGGTTTTTTACCAGTTTTATTTTCGTTATTTATTTTGTCGATTTGACAACGAACACTTTTTCTTTCGAAAGTCCCGAAAAAATAGTCAAGCGCAATGGGAAAAGACAATTTTTTTCTTTTAATATTTTTGAAACATTCTCTGGCAATTCCTTTAAACAATAACGTACTTGTGACGAAAAGAATCAAATGCCATGGATTTAACTTTGATCTCAAGATCTTTAAAAAAATAATCATATCTGGGATTTCTTTTAAATAATCAATCACATTAATATACTGTGGTATTAAAGGTTTTTTCATTGTGTTCACTAAACTTTGCAATTTTTCATCTTGTGTTTTATACACATATTTAACTTTCGGAGGTTTTGATATCATTGGGCTATGAGACATTGATGAAAAATAAAGATTGTTATAAACACTCAATTATAAAACGTGTATTTTTGATTTTATTTGAAACTTTTGAATATATTTCAACAAAAATAGTTGTGTTAATTATTGATTGTTGTTTTTAACAATTAAATTGATTTTGTTAATTATTATGTGATTGTTTAAATAATTTTGGTGTTATTCTGATTATTTTGCTTCGATGAATTTGTTTTTTTTTATTTTGCGATGAAATTTTATCGCATTATTGTTTAGTTTTTTTACAAAGTTTATGTTTTTTTATAAAAATAAAATATTAAAAATTATAATAATAAATAACTTTATTTTTAAACATTATTTTTGAATGATTTATTTTAATATTTAAATAACTAATTATTTCTTTAAATAATTTTGCCCAAAATGGTTAAAAACAGTTATTTGGAATAATTTAATAATATTTTTATTATAAATTATTAAATATTTATTCTATATAGTATTATGAATAGTTTTTGAAATGAATTATTATTATATCATAATAGAATCACATTTATAAATTTTTGTTTGTTTTTATAAACCATGTTATATTATTAATAGCTATTGTTTAAATTATACAAACTAAATTATTAAAATATTAAATCATGATAGTTTATCAATGATTTAATTTATATAACACATAACGAACACTTCATTTTGTAATTCTTTGGCTTCGTGTTAAGTTAGTGCCTTAGCGACTGCAAGGTTTACTGATAAGAGTTTGCACATATTAAGTTATCAAATTTTTATTTTTTTTCGAGACATTTTTTATTATTTAATAGTATTTTTATTAACTACAATAGTTATTTGTTTTTTGATTATCAACAATTGGTCTAAAAACCCAAAATATAGCGTGATATATTTGTAAATAAAACCACTTAAAATCTATATTGATACACAAGATACTCTTATAATAAATAATCTTTTATTTTTATAATAATGGTATTTCAAAGACTTGCCCGAGCGCTTTTCAGTTGTGTTTGCATTGACTGTTCGTGCATTGAATTACGTATTAAGTATCAATTAAGTCATTTTTTCAACACTTAACTAGAATTTTTTAATAAAATGCACTTTTGGGCAAGTCTTTATTACGGCGGAAAAAACCGATGTTTTACCATTTTATATAAAGTTTTGCTTAAAATTGGACATTATTTGCGTTTTGCCGAGTTGAAATTTAAAAAATATAAACATTTCTTAAAACCGATGTTGACCTTTTTATTACCAAACTCAAATCAATCAACACTAAATTCTGAACAAAAATAATAAAATGCCATTAAAAAATACAAAAAATAATTGAGTTTTTTCACGGCATACAAATAGTATTTTACTAACTTAACATGAAAAAACACGATTTTTATTGTTTTATTAACCACCAAGATTTGGTTGCCTCCATTTCAGATAACCCACTCTATTTCCCCGTCTTTTTATTTTTTCCCATGAACGGCACCAAAAACCGATGTTTGACCAAGTTCTTTATAAACAACCATTAAACTTTGACCATAAATGATATTTGCCACAAAAAGTTGAGGTTTTGTTCAAAAAATTTAAAAAACAGGGAAAAAACAAATGGACACATGAAACGGAATATTACCGATGTTCGATGTTTCTAATTAAAAAATCGTTTTATTTTGTTTTTTTTCTCCAGTTTTTTGATTTTGCTTCGATTTTTGAAAAAAGTTTCAAAAAATTTATTGATTATAAAAAGGAGCTCTGTATTTCATTTGTTTGACAGGGACTCAAAAAAGGGCTGGGAATGGATGCACTCAACTTTGTGTGGTGTAGCTTTTGAAAGAACGTTTTTCAAGTTTGGCCGTGGACTGCATTTCTGATTGAATGAGGAATCGATCAAGAGGGGGTGTGAAATAAAGGTGCAGTCGGTCTTTGATCAAAGAAATGAAAAGTTGTTAGGTTTAAAGAGTGTGAATATTGATAAGTTTATTAAGTTGTTTGATATGTAATTGATTAGATAGTGGAGTTTGTGTTTTATGAACGATAAATAGCATGTAAAAAAATTAAAAGTTAAAGTTAAGGGGTGTGAAAAAAAGTACACTGACCGGGTTTTGATTAAAAGTTTTTTTATTTATGCTAAAAAGGAAAAATAATATTGAAAACATTAATCAACTTTTAAAAACTTTTTATTGTTTTTTTAGCCAATTTTTGTATTTTTCTTGCTTCAAAGAACAGTTTAGAAGTCGTTATTTTATGCTTCCCTTTTGTCTTTCGGCAAATTCAACCTTATCTTTACAAGAAAAAAAATGCATAATCTCAAAAATGATTTTTGGCATTTCGAAAAAAGAAATTAAGTTATGTTAACCTTGTTTTTTTGAATCAAATTGCGGAAAAGTGGAAAAATAAACTATACAACTAACTATAAAAGTGTTATTAAATTACTATTATTTTGGCAACATCGCTTTTTTTCCAACATCGGTTTTTTTCTGCCCCTTTACTTAATCAAAAAAATAATTAAGAAAAACACGTCTAATAAAATAAATTGTGCATCTGTTTGGGAACAACAACATCTATTTGTATCCAAATTCAACAAAGAATTTGTTATTCAAATGATTTTCAAAAGACTTTTGAAAGTTTTTCATTACAAAAAAGAAATGCTTTATACAAAAATAGTATTTTAATTTAAAAAATCTATTAATTGAATTAACAACTTTGTAATTATATATAATGGTTTTTTACTTACTTTATTTCTTATACTTAATCTTTTAGGAAATAATTTATTTAATTATTTTAATAATAAAAAAGTAATGACAAAAAGTGTTATAATTATATTATAATTCAACTAAAAATCATAATATAGAAGAGAAATAATATTGAGACTTCTCCAAAGTGCGTCCAAGTATTGTCGAATGTTGACAACAGTTTGTTCAATTGTGGGCTTTCCTTTGGCTAATGCGCCCGCAACAATCGACGATGTTGAAGTGATTTTTGGGATATTTGCGTTGTTTGGGAGAAACAATTACTCAATTGAAAGATGATAATATTACCAAAGCTAAATAAGTTGTTAATTCCAAATTGAAAAATTCTTTAAAATAAAAGGCTACTTTTAACAAAGAAATTTACGCTCGAAAGACAAGTTGTAAAAAAATAATTGAGCAAACCCGAACTTTAATAATCAATGTTTTGAATGACAAATTCGACTTGTTATAAAAGCCACTTGACTCTTCCAATGATGACAATGATTATACTAAAAAGAAATAACAAGAGAAGCTCAAGTTAGTTCGAACTGAACTTGATTAAGAGAAAGATAATGAAAAAACTTCAATTGATTAAACAAATATATGAAAGAAATATTGCTTTAATCGAGGTCAGAGCTGTAATATTTGAGAAAAATGTTCAAATGGTAGAACGATAAAAGGTTAAGACTATGAGAGACAAAGAGGCCGGTTTAGAAAAATTGAAAAGGACAAACACTAAATTCCTTAAAACAGAATACGTGTTATAACCGTGAAAATGATATGCCTGAAAACAGAATTGGAGGCATTTAAACATGTAGACAACAGCTCAAAACAGTCGAAAAATATGTATAAAAAAATGACTGAATGAAATTAGCAACTTGAGCTTAAAAAACTACCTTAGCAAGCTAAAGTTCAGAAGAAGAAGTATTCAGATAAACTTAGAGAAGTGATGGTGAACGAAAACCAATTTGGTGAATATAAAAAACAAGCTGGAGGATATATAAACTCATTGACTGGTCAAAAGGCTTCTTTGAGTTTATCTGTATTTTTCTGTATGTTATTGATAGTTTCCATTTTGCCATCATCTCTTCGATGATTATGATAATTTCTTCAGCGATATTATAATATTGAAAGCTATTCATGATTGATACTTTCATTAGCTTTCATTACATCATAATACACCTTGACATATTTTTTCTTGCTCTTCTCAAGTGCTGCTTGAAACAAAATGTTTTGCAAAAGACCCTCTTTAGAAGCTAGTGTGTACTTTTTGCATCCAAGTTGATTTCTTTCATTTTGTTTGTCAACTTTATTGAGGTTTAATTGATTTTCTATTTTTCTTTTATATGAATGTAAAGATTTTTGAGATGATGTTGAGGCGAGTGATTGGTCTAAAATAAACGGGCTCTCTTGTGTTTCTTCTTTGTGTATTGGAATGGTTTTGCCAAGACACATTTCTGTTTATATTTCCTCGGGATGTTTGAACCATCTTTGGTAAATTCCCAGCAAAGTTGCGTGAAAACATGTACAATACTTTAAGTAAAATCCTTGAAATGTATTTGCATGGGTCGGCACAATTCCGTTTTTCTGTGTTATTTTTAAACAGAAATAACCCACTTTTAATTATGATCGTATACACGAGTTGTATTTAGAATAATACTTGGCAACTATTTTTATTGATTTATTTAATTTAAAAGTTGTACTCAAACACATTAATTGGATTTTAAGATCAAACATGGTGTATATAAAAAATAAACTCGTTTTCAACTGTTAACTATTCACTGATCTATATTTTTATGATAAAGTGTTATTTGATTTCATATTAAAAATTCAAAACATGATATTTATATATCCACATAATATAAATTATTATTAACAAAACAAAATGTTAAACTTAATAATGTAAAAGTAATTTTTCACATTCATGATATTTTGGTATATATTTATGTGAAAATATTTAAAATTTTCAAATAATCAAATAAAAATATAACAATTGAAAGTTTATTAATTATTTAACTTGTAACCCAAACATTTTAAATCAATTTCATTATTTATAATAAATTTCTTATAGTTTGAAAATAAACAAATAAATACAATTAAATTCGTATATCAAATTGTATATATATATTTATTTTGATTATTTTACAATAAACCAGTAATTGCCAAATCGGTAATTTTTAAGTTTTGTTTCCAAATTAACTAGTTTTAAAAAACACATATATCAAAAGACATTCCAACTGTTTTTATTTGTAAAAAACAATTATGTTTATACATTTTTAAATTAAAAATAAACAAGATAACAACGTTGATTTAAAAACATGTTTAATCGATTGATTTCTTGTTATAATCAATATTATCATCGACATTGTAATTTGAAGATGGAGTCTCTCCAGTTGCATATGCCTTGTTTCTGTTGATTTTGGTTTTGTCACCAAAGCAGTGTACTAAAACGCCGTTAACACAAGTATTGCACGTTAACAATTCTTCTGTTTTGAAGCAGTATCCTCCACAGTCAGGTGCTGGCATTAGACACTTACCCAACTTTAAGACGCCACTATTATTGAAAATCATATACTGGTACCAGATTTAATTTTCAATATGGCATTCGTCGTTATAATACATCCCATTGATTTTATCCCCAAGTTCACACCCTTTGTTTTTATCACTTACAAAAGCAATGTTTCTGACATTGTAATCGAGGTTGAAATAACTGTGGCAGTTAGAAGACGTTTTTGGCGTTCCAGTACAATCTGGTGTCGTGTAAGTGTAATTGGTAAAACAAGAAAGATTGAATTTTTGACTGACTCCATCATAAGTCACTTTCTTTGATCCATCCCCAGTTCGAATACATTTATTATCTTCATATATCCAATTTCTTGGGAAAACTATACAATCAGTTGGAACGGCTTCATACAACTTCTTTGTTGTGGAGCCAAAAGAAGTAGCAAATATAAAGAATGTGATAATAAACATTTTGTTTGAATGTATTTTTTAGTCGTAAGTAGCTTTTTATTTTTATTGATTTCTAATTAAAGACGCTATTAACTATATTTAATAAATACTTAAATTTGGTTTATTATATATTTTTAGATTAATTGTTCAAGGTTTTAAATACAATATAATAAATTCCAAGTTCAATGTATCCAAATACCAATGTGGTGATATTTTAGGGTTTATTTATACATTTTTATTCACAGAATAACACCCGGTTTGCATTATTATTTCTGAGAAAAACAAATTAATAATATATTTGTCAAAATGGTTAATCCAATTTTATTAACTTTAATAAAAACAAAACAATCTAAAATGTAATTTAATTATTTTTATTTATTTTTAAATAATTATTATCCATGACAAAGAAAACAAATACAATTCAATTCATTGGTTATTAAATCAATTAAAATAATGTTTTGTATATATAGTCTGTCTTTAAAGTTGTGTATTTATTAAACTTGTTATGTTGACAAAAATACAAATTTATTTCAATCAACTTTAATTAAAAAAACTATAAACTGGTTAATGTAATAATTAATATTTTGGGGTACTTATATTCGTTTTATTATAGTGGGTTAAATAACACAAAAATTAAATCATATTAGACAACATTGTGAAATTGGTTTTTTTTCTAATAAATATATAATTCAAATAAAAAAACAACTGAATATATTTAAAGAAATAGAATGTTTTGTTTTTATTGCAAAAATTAACACAATAAAAAAGTATATATAGATAATAATTAGACCTTAAAACTTCAATGCTTGTTATATTCTTATTTGTTACAACTTCTTTGGGTCGAATTGATTTTGCTTTGGGTGCAGGAAGTGATTGTTATAGTTATGGCGATTTCAGACTTTACAAAAGAGACACGTGCAAAAGAACTGAAACTGGTTCAGTAATCTACACGGCGGACAAGACGGGGATGTATATGATAGAAAAGAAATTTGCTTCAAAAGATTGCTCATGAACACCAGCAGTTCAAGATGCAAAATTTGAATATAGCTTTATGATTCCGAAGAGAGTAGACTATGTTGGATTTACAAGTGACAAGAATGAAAATTGTCAATTAAAAGATAAGATTGATGGAGTTTACCATTCGTCGAGATGTTATCATGCACTTGGTTTCTACAAGTACGAAATTGCAACTGAAAACGGCAAACATTATTTAATGAAAAGATCATACAACACTGTTGACTGTCTTCCAGGAGACTTTGACAATAGCGATACGGAAAAGACGTTGTGTAATGTCTGTGTCAATGGAGTGTTAACTATGTGTTATGGCGTTGATGGTGTTCCAGCTTATGTGGATTTCACAAAAGAGACTGCTGATCAGAGCACTGATATAGAGCCAAGCAAAACCCCCGAAGAAAGCAAAACTCTAGAGCAAAGCAAAACTCCTGAAGAAAATAAAAGTGAAGGAAGCACTACTACCTCAGAGAATGGAGATCAAAATAATAATAACAATGGAGAAGATAACGCTTTCAAAACTCTTGTCTTATTAGTCTTTATCATTGCTACTATGTTTTAATTCAATGAATTTATTTCTTATAGTAACATTTTTATAATTCTATTAACACAACAAAAAATGATAAACGATAAAATTATAATATATAATAAATCATTATTTTATATAACAATTGTATTTTTAAAAATTAAACTTTGGCTATTAAACTCTAACATGCTCTCAACTATTGTTTTGTTCTGAAAAAGTTCAAAAAATCATTGTAATTGCAATCAAATTATTTAATTAATAAAAATATTTATGTTTAACTTATTATTTCTGAAAAGAAATGATTTGTAATTGTCAGTATTGTTGGGACATGTTTTACTGTTTTACATCATTTGACAAAAAATTTAAAACATAAAAACAATTAAAAAACAAAAGTATTGTGTTTATTATTATTCTTAAAAAGTTGATTATTTTAAATTAGAAATACCAAATGTGGTGGCGTCAGTTGTCGAAATGGCAATTTGTTCAAAGTGTTTAAAAAGTGAATTCACTTAAAAATAACAAAAGTTCCAAGTGTTAAGACAATTTAGTGAATGATAATACCAAATGTTATCACCATTCAACAATTTGATTATTCACAACAGCAACAAATGACTGATGTGCATAATTTAAAGGTGACACTCACTAGATAACATTAGAACTTTTTGTAAGACTGAACTCTGTTATGAAATCACTTTAGGGATAACTGCAAATGTTGTAGTGTTTGTGGTATTCAGTCTATTTATTATTAATAGTATTATCTAACTAAATTTAGTTACACAACAACGAATAAAGGTTGTAATTATCCGTTCATAAAAAAACTTAAAAACAGTAAGACAAATTTGTTGGAAATTGAAGCGAATGAAGTGACTGTAATGATGACACGACTGGACTACACCGAGTTGATAAAAACAAAAAACCGGCTAAGGTACTTTAGGTATTATCCACACAATGGAGTAATTATTAAAGTTTTCCATGTTGAATGTTGATTGGAAAATCGGGACATATTATTGAGACCTTAAACTGGACAATGATTTATATTTTAAATGAGTGCATCAGAGAAAGTTAATGCAAACTATTAAATTTGGAAACTCAAAAACTTTAGTAAAATGAACACAAACAGTACATTTACTAAAGTTATTGCTACACCAACTCACATAACGCGATATGTGTGGAATAAAGAAAAATACAAATAACATCTTCTAATTATCATTTTATGTTTCAGTATATGTATGGAATATAAGTTTAATGAATTAAAATTCAAATTTCATGAAAATGTACAAGTTTGTAACTTTTTAAAATGGTCTAAAAAGCCTGATAAATAAATGATAAAAGTGTAAAAAGCATTGTGTTATGTTGTGTTGGTCACAATAGTAACTTGAAAAAAAAACAAAAAGATTTTGCTGAAGAGAAAAATAAACTTTATTAATTGATTTGTTAACAATTATTTATTTTTAAAAAATACAACAAATTTTTCGTAATAATTCATTAATTTATATTTGCAAATTAAACTAAAAATTTGGACTCGTTGTTTCAAATAAAAGAAAATATAGTGATACATATACAGGTATGGTAAAACCCCATCAAAATGTTTAAAATCCTTCAAGATTTAAAGTCAAATAATTACGACGTTATCCAGAACAAATATAAAATAAAAATGGGTTAGTAAAAAGTGTTATACAACAAAAAGAAAAACAAAATAAATAAATTATAACAAAAAATAGATATGTTTGTAATTGTTCAAAAACTGATTATAACAAGTTATGGTTTGTGTTTAAACGAAAGAAGTGACATCGAAAAACAAGTTTGTTGAACAAGTTTGAGTATTTTGTTTGCAATCTTTATTAATAAATTTCGGTTTTTAATATAAAATATTTAGTAATTTTAATTAATTTACGACTTAAGGGATTTTGAATAACTAAAACGGTTTAGTACATACATAACGTGTTCATAAAATATACCAAATAATAAGTTATATTTTTAAGATTCTTTAATACTTTTAATATTTAATAATGAAATATTTTAGGAACACATTCTAAAAATTCATTTTATTTTTCGAAATATCTTCTTTTTCCACAATGCCCCCATTAAAATTGGCTTTATTCTTATATTAGATAACATTTACAAATTGGTTTAAATATCCAAATTTAACAACATAATAAATTATTATTAATGAAAAACGAAATAATTTGGATATATTGTTTCCAAACAAAAGATTTGTAATTTTAAAAATATTCATATAAAAATGTTTCTGTAAAAACAAATCAATTTTTGATTATTTTTTGTGTTAAAATCTCAATTATAATAATAATGAATATTATAATTGATGTTATTATTATTTACTATTTCTTGATGTTTGTAAATTCTAGAGAGTGCTACTGTAGAATAGGTTGGGAAGGCACTCGTTCTAAGTGTAATGAAGCGTGCTACTCAAGCAATTGGCGTTGTTATGGTTTGTGTATATTTATTAACAAATTAACTTATGATTAGTTTGTAATGACTCATGCACAAATTGTGGGAAAAGTGCAAATAATTGCAATGGATGTGTTTCGGGTTATTATCTTCAAAGTGGTGATAATTTCCATGTTTATGTTTGTTTTATTTATTTGTTTTATTTTAAAAATGACAGTCAGTGTGTTCAGACAATTTCGGAAAGAAGTGTTTAGAATGTGATAGAAATAGTGGTTGTAAACAATGTGAAAATGGGTATCAGTTGATCAATAAAACAACACAAAAATGTGGAAATTTCAATGAAGGATGCACACTTTGTTCAAACAATATTTGCAGTCAATGTTCCGAAGGATATTGCCTCGACACCATCAAAAATCTATGTGTGAAATGCAACAACAGATTTTCAAAATGCTCGCTTTGTTCTGAGAATGAATGTTATGCATGTGGCGATAACTCGACACTGTCAAACAAAGTGTGCGTTGAATGCAATCAAAAATGGGAAGGATGTGTTGGATGCAACGACATTATGTGTTCGAGTTGTCAGCAAAATGGTTATTATTACAACAATGGATTTTGTAACAGTTTGTAATTTATAAAAAATGTTTATATTTTAAATCAAAATAACTCTAAGAGTGTTCAGTGAATTGTGAGAGTTGTCAAAGCAAAGAAACGTGTGATGTATGTAAAGGTGGGTATTACTTAAATAGAGGTTTGTGTGAATTGTGTTCAACAAGAAATTGTAAACTCAGTGATGATACAAAATGTGAGAGTTGCATAGAAAACTCGTTTTTGAACAGTGGGATGTGTGTATCGTGCAATGAGAAAATTCCAAATTGTGAGAAATGCAACAGTAATAACGTTGACGGGCAATGTCTTCTATGTTCGAATGGGTTTTACTCGAATGGACCACAGTGTGTTAAATGTGACACGTCTTGTGGGAATGAGGGGTGTGTCAATGGGAAGTGCACAAATTGCATAGACAATAAAATTTTAGACAAAAGTGGGAAGTGTGTTAAACCAACAAATTGCGACCGTGTTGATAACAGTAAATGTGTTGTCTGCAAAGACGGTTATTATTTGTACAACAATATTTGTGTTCAAAAAGCGTCAAACACGCCATGCAACTCAATTCAGATCACAGAGGATGTTTGTCTTACCAAAGAAGATGCTGGGTGTGATGAAGTTTCAAATGGCAAGTGTGCATCATGTCAGAGTGAATTAATACTCGACAAAGGAATGTGTAAAAGTTGTTCCTCGTCAATACAAAACTGCACAAGTTGCGCCACTTCAAGCAGTGAAAACATCATGTGTTCTGTGTGCAGAGAAGGGTTCTTTCCAGAGAAGACATGTAAGTCGTGTAGAATGATATATGGGTGTGAGTTGTGTGTAAACTTGCTTGTTGGCAATGTTGAAAGCACTCGAATTTGCACGAAATGTTTGAGTGGGTATTATTTGCAAGATGGTGAGTGTCTCCAAATCAAAAACTGTGTTGCTAACACAGAAAATGAGTGCACAAAATGTGAACAGAATTATATTATAGAAGAAAATGAATGCAAAGAATACACAACACAGCTGGGGTGTATTGCAACTGATGGTGTGTTTTGCACGATGTGTTCTGATGGATTTTACTTGTCACAAGAAAGTCGGCGATGTTTGTCGTGTTCAGTTGCGAGTTGCAGCAGGTGCGACACAACTGGCAAATGTGTTGAGTGCAACACAAGCAACTCATTGAAAGACGGGAAATGTGAGAAGTGTGGGATTGTTGGGTGTTCACTCTGCAACTCGACAGGTAGTGATTGTCTACGTTGTGACAAAACCCACTTCTCAACAACACTACCAACATTACAATGCACAGAGTGTACCACAATAACGATTGGGTGTTTGGAGTGTACAAGTGATCACTTTACGATGTGTCAAGACGGGTATTTCATAGACACCATAGATTACAAATGCAACTCATGCAAAATGATAGAGGGGTGCACAACATGCTCACTTGAAACAAGGAAGTGCTTCAAGTGTTTGGATGGGTTTTATTTGTTGAGTGGACAATGCGCTTTGTGCAACAAAACCACCCAAAAGTGTGGAAGGTGTTCGAGTGATTCAAATTGCAACAACTGTAAAGAAGGATACTTTTTGGAGGAGAACACGAGCCACAAATGCAGTGAGATAGACGGGTGTGAGGTTTGCGACGAATCAAGTCGTCTCTGTTTTAAGTGCAAAGACTATTACACCGGATTAATAGATGGAAATGGGTACAAATGTGTCGATTGTGAAACTGCAAATGAAAACTGTTCGAGGTGTTCAATTGATGGAAATTGCACCGAGTGTGAAAGTTCTTTTATGTTAAAAGAGGGTGTTTGTGTTGAGTGCTCAACTTCAACTTTGAATTGCCATGTTTGTGCAACGACAAGTTCGAGGTGTCTGTCGTGTGATGTTGGGTATGGTGTTGATGATAATGGGCAATGCCAGAAGTGTGTTGATGTGAATTGTCTTGACTGTGAGTTGTATGACAAATGTTCAAAATGCAAAGAAAACACAATTCTCACAGACGGGAGTTGTGTGAGTTGCAGTGTTGACAACTGTAAGACGTGCGATTTGAATGGGTTTTGTGTTGAGTGCAAATCCAGTTATTATCCAAATGATGGCGTTTGTCAAAGCTACAATTTGAGTTCTCTCAATTGTGTTGAAACGTCAACAATCAGAAACGAGTGTCTGAAGTGCAATATAAATTATTATTTGAAATTGGGAAAGTGCTATCCATGTAACTCGTTTGATGCCAATTGTGTTGAATGCAACTACAGCACATGTTTAAAGTGTTCAGAAGGAACATATCCAAGTGGATTTAAGACGTGCCTTCAATGCAACAACATGGCAAACTGCACAAAGTGCCAACAAACATCGCCTGTTTTCACAGAGTGCCTTTTCACGTCTTCTCCAAATGGGCAATTGGTAAATGGGTATTGCAAAGATTGTACTGTTGACGGTTGTGTGAAATGCAAAACAAAAACGTCTGGTAGTAATGTGTATCCTGTTTGTGAAATTTGCGCACCGGGGTATAACCTCAACTCGAATGACGAATTTTGTTATAAAAACACGATTAACAATTGTGAAGAGTATGAAATAAACACCAACACGTGTTTAAAATGTAAAAATGGTTTTGCCCTCAATGGAACCACATGTCAAAGTTGTGCCTCTACACTTTCTAACTGTGAAGAATGCGCGTCAACATCGAGTTGCACAAAGTGTTCAGAGGAATATACTGTTGGCACAGACAACACTTGCCACACCTGTTCTGATGTAATACCAAATTGTCACAAATGTTATTCTGACACTTCAAAATGCAAAGAGTGTGCAGTTGGGTATTAAGTCACAGAAGATTTGACGTGTTCGAGTTGTGATTCGGTGATATCGAATTGCAGTGAGTGTTACAATTTGGAAGGTGTCAAATGCACAAAATGCAATTTTGGGTCATACATTGAAAATGGGAGGTGTGTAGAAGTGAAGGCAAACGAGTTCAAAACATCAGAAACAACTTCGAAAGCGTGTCGCCTTCAAATACAAAACTGCTACAGCTGCAACTACACGACAAGTGATGCCATTTTTGATACAACAGCAGTTGAGTGCAACAAATGTCTTGATGGGTATGGCTTTGTTTCAAGCACAATGAGAGTCTGTGAAATCTGCCACAACGAAGTTGACGCGAGTTCTGTGTGCATCACATGTGAAAATGGGTGCAAGAAGTGCTTCATCAAAGACAACCTTACAAAAGAGCAGTCGTGTGTTGAGTGCGAAGATGGGTTTGCATTGAGGAATGGAAAGTGTCTTAAAATAGAAAACCGTGAGTATTGTCTTGATGAGTTGCACAATGTCGGCTGTGAATCATGCGCCAACTACTACTCAACTGTTGAAATTGGCACAAAGTGCTCGCCGAATAACAGAAACACGAGTTGCTCATTCTACAATGAAAAAGGTGAGTGTTTTGAATACAACGACAAACCAAAAGTGTCATCTTTAATAAAAGCAGAAGACGCAAGTGATGTCAACTGCCAAAAGTGTGAATACCAGAAAGGGCACTGTCTCTCTTGTCAACGTGGTTTTGTCCCAAACTTGTCAAATCCACCAGTTTGTACAGAGTGCGGGTGCAGAGAGTGTAACAAGATCAACAAATGCAAAATATGTATCAGCGAGTCAAACAACAACATTGGAATTTGCACAAGTGACAGCAACTGTGTTTCGACAACAAACAACACTTGTTTGAAATGCACAGATAGTCATTACATAACAAAAGGGATGTGTGAAGTGTGTGATCATAATTGTGTGTCGTGTTCAAGTGACAGCAAAAAGTGTTTGAAATGTGAAGATGGTTTTGTACTAGTGAATGATGAATGTGTTTCGCTTGAAGAGTCAAATTGTGTTATTCAAAATGATGCTACAGGTCGTTGTGAGTTATGCAGAGAAGGGTTTGTGTTTGACGCATCAAATGAGTGCAAAGAAAGTGGTATAACAAATTGTCTGAATGAAAACTCAAACAAGTGTGTGAGATGTCTACCAACAACTCTTTTGGGCATTTCCAACAGAGAAACGGTTTGTTCTAAAAGTGCAAAAATAAACAACTGCAATATTTTAAGCTCAACTGGTTGTGTAAAGTGCGAAAGTGGATATTACATGGATGGGATAGAGTGTGAGCGATGTGATAAGAACTGTGAGCAGTGTGACACAAATGCAACGACATGCATATCGTGCTATTTTGGGTTTATTCTCAACGTGCAAACGAGTCACTGTGATTCGAGTGAAGATATAAAAACTTCATGTGCGAAATTTTTGAGTGATGGAGGATGTGCAATATGCCAAAATGAGTATTATTGGCAAGGGAGAAATTGCTACAAGTGTGGCAACAACTGCACAACTTGTTCACAGAACGAAGGCAATTGCCTGACATACAATATTGATAACGGATTTTATCAGAACGACACAAATGGGATTCATTGCATTTCCAGTGAGCGAACTTGCAAACTGTTTGAAATATGATATATTTGGATGTGTTCAATGTGAAAATGGGTATTTCTTGAACCGAGGAAAGTGTGAGATTTGTGCTGAGAACTGTGAGTTGTGTGTGTCGTCTGATTTTTGCCAAAATTGTGTTGATGATTACGTTTTAGTCAAAAGTAGATGTGAATATTACACAACAATAAAGTATTGTGCAAGTGCTACAAATGGTTTATGTTCAAGTTGTACACCAAAATATGATCTTTCAATTGATAAATTAAGTTGCTTCAAACATCAAAACAAGGCGCTTTCGATTGCACTTCCCGTTGTAATTACAATTATTATAATCATAGTATTAATAGTCACAATGTTTGTGGTGTGTCTTATTTACAAGTCACATCAATCAAAGAAAATACTACAAAAGACCACATGCGAGTTTTCAATGAAAAAGTCGAACATCAACTTTATTGAATATTCTCCAGGAGTCATGTTGAACAAAACATCACTCGACTTCTCTGTTGATTTTGATATAATTTGTTCACTTCCAATTGACCAACCAAGTCGTGACCTCCTCTGTGTTGGAAACAACTCAAAACATACTGTGAAAGTCCAATTGACATACAAAACGACAAGTGAAAAGTACACCATCAGGGTAACTCCATCTCTGGCAACACTATCCTCTGAGAAAGCTGTTGAATTTGAAATATTTGTAACACCTCTTTGCACATGTAGCATCAGTGAAACTATTGCAATTGTCCTTCTTAATATGTCGAAGGGTGAGCAGATGTCCCTCAACTTTCCCATCAAGTTTGAAAGTGAGAAGTCGAGCCACCTTATAGCCGACGAAGTAATTTGCGAAAAGAAGATAGGTGAAGGCTCCTTCGGTGTTGTTTACATTGGGAATTACATTGGAAACAAAGTAGCAATTAAAAAGATGAAAGAAGTCGAACACAATGAAGAGTCAATGGAAGAATTTAAAAAGGAGGTTGAGATGTTAGACAAATTCAGAAGTGAATTTGTCGTTCACTTCTATGGCGCTGTTTTTGCACGTAATAAAGTGTGTATGGTCACGGAATTTGCGACATATGGAAGTCTTCAAGACTTAATGAAACACAAAACTTCGAATGAAATTGACATGAAGTTAAGAGTGAAAATTTGTCTTGATGCTGCTAAAGGTGTATTTACACGAGAATGGGATACTACACAGAGACATCAAACCAGACAACATTTTAGTCTTTTCATTGGAGACTATCGAAAAGGTTAATGCTAAATTGACTGATTTTGGAAGTAGTAGAAACGTCAACTTGTTGATGACTAACATGACATTCACCAAAGGTATTGGAACACCAACTTATATGGCACCCGAGGTTTTGAAAAAAGAAAAGTATAAAATGAGTGCAGACATTTATTCATTTGGAGTAACAATATACGAGTGTGTTGGGTGGTGTGAGGCGTACCCAAAAGATGAATTTAAATTCCATGGAAAATAGCCGAGTTCGTTATTTCTGGAAAGCATGTGAACAAAAATCCATCAATGAGTGATAACATTTTCAACATCATTTCTGAATGTTGGAAACAAGATATGAACAGTCGTCCAAAAATAGAAGACGTTGTTCACACTTTAGAAGTGTGTTAAACATCAATTACAATTTATTTTTCATAAATAATAATTTACTATTTAAAATGAGTAAAAGTAGTTGCTATACTTTTAAATGCAAAGTGTGATATATTTTTTTTTTAAAAATCATAATTATAATATATATCTTTTATTATGTTTTTATGTTAAAATGATAAAAGGGTATTTTATCATTATTGTGGCATATTCTGATTATCCACTATTTTAAATTGGTTTGCATTTTATTGATAACAAGTTGTTTTTATTCAGGTTTTTGATATCAAACATTACAAACATTTAAACACATATTGTTCAAACATTTAAAAACAAATTGTATAAACATTTAATTAATTAATAATATTTTTAAAATGTTAATTATTTTTTGTAATTTAACAGAATATAATTATTAACTTAACCACAATTATAATTATTAACATTCAAATATCAAATCTAAAAAATGGTGGTTCAAAGACTGAATTAATTTACAAAGATGTTTTTTCTTTTAATGGACAATTACCATTGCGAGCGCCTTTAAGCATTCGACTTGATGATGACTATGATGTTTGCATTTTTGGTTTCACTGATATGCGAATAATCCGCTTGTTGAATTTAGGCAATTGCCATGGTGTAACAACACCAACAGAACCCTTGGTTCATTATCCTCTTGATGCATAGTATTTACTACCATTCCATGGTATTCATGTATTTATTAAAATGTGAAGTCTGTTAATATTTCTTTGGTCTCAGCCAAATAAAAGTTGGTATATTTAGAAACCAGTTTTCAGTCATTTGATAACCATCATATGATACGCTGTCCAAAGTGAGTTACATTTGTATAGGAACAAACAGTGTATCTTTTTGTAATTGTTAGATCATATAAAAAATGTGTTTAAATATTGTTCTGTGTTTTTTATTTTTGTTATTCCAGTAAAATAGAATATACTTTGAATTGACTTTTGTTGTTTTTTTTATTTTTAAGGTAGTATATAATTTTTATCGTATTTTGCTTTTTATAATTAAAAATTTCCGGTAGTTAAGCCGAAAAACACATTGTACAGTAGAAAATAAATTGTATTAAAGTCGACCAGAAAATTGTCGTGCACCAGAAAATACTCGTACACTTCCAAAAATAAAATTTATTTTTTTAAAAATAATTTTACTCAAAGAAATTTCATTTTTCACTTTGATTTTATAAACTGATTCTTTTTTGATCTTTTTTCTTCCAAATGATGCTTTAAACCGTTCTTGATGTATTTTTTGTTCTTTTTTACGAAATAAAATTCTTTGAAATTTTATATATTGTTAAGATTATTATTTTTTATAAATTGTTTTTTTGTTATTCTCTAATTATTGTTATTGGCAAGTATAGTTCGGTATAGTTTGAATAGTTTACAACAATGTCTAATAATTTTCGAAATGTGTTTTTTGAACAAAGTTCATAAAAATAGAACACCAATGATACCACCATATCTACTCAACTCAACTTTCATATCTTAAATGAACAACGGTGACTCATCGATTAACAAGTGTTTAGCATTACTAATGTGGCACTTAATTATTTTAATTACATAATCAAAATTTTGAAGAGTGAACTTGATATTTTTTTCAAAGTTCGTTTTTTGATGTTTTTATCGAAAGTAAATAATATGAAAATATTTCAATATCAAAACATTCAAAAAACTGTCTTGAACATTGTTTGTTCAAGGACTAAACTATAACAATAGAGGTGCAAAGCTGATATGAACCGTATTTTTTATCATTTATGTTTTTTGTAAAATATTAAGAAAAAACAAGCACTTATCAGTGACAATAAAAACATATTTTAAAGCATAAAACCCGAAATTGTACTGTAGCTGAAGTATATTTTTTGTATCATTATTCAAGTTGTCATAAAACAAAACTTGATAAAACACAAAAATTTTAAACAACTTATTACAAAGTTAAAACCATTTCTTTATGATTATCAAGTAAACATTTTGATTGTCCAAATAATCTTGCTTATACACAATCATGACTTTAAAACCAATGGTTAAATACGAACCATAAACACATAACAAATTATTTAATAAAATATTATAATAAACACTGAGTTACCCATTAAGTTGACCAAATTTTATTGTATATGATAACCTCAATTAAATTATAAACATGACATTAACTCAATAAATGAGAACATCGAGTGCATTTTATAAGTGTTTTCTTTTCTTTTAACATTGAAAAATACACGAGAAGATATCGAAAAAAAATGTCTGATCCGACCAAAAATATCAACAATATAGTAAATGAATATCGTTTTTTTTAATTATTAATAACTATATTATACATATAAATAAAACAGGTGATGTGTATTTTTGAAAACAACAATAGTAATATTTATTAAACAATTATAGTATATAATTAATATCTTTTTGTAAAAATTTAACATTTAAAAGAATAGTTTAATTTTTACATTAAAGCTATTTATTATTAACATTCAACATAACCCCATAATTAAAAATTAAAATATACATTCAATTCAAAAGATAGAGAAATACATAAAACGTAATTGAAATGTTCGTGAGGTGGGTTTGGTTTAACTTGGATTGTTTTCATAATGTAATAATTATAATCAACGATTTCTATAATGACAAGATTGTTAAAATTTGTAATAAATTGTGGTTATCTAAATTCTATGTAAATAATACTCTTAATAATACCATATTAAAATCATTAATTTACATGTTAATAAATAAAAACAATATACTAGTCTAGTTCGAATAAATATACAATAATTTTATATACTATTAAATATAATACAACATTTTTTAATTAACATTATTATTTCAATTTTTTTCATAATAATGTATTAAAATTTTATTTTTGAATATAGTACATTTATCTTTTTTTCGTTAATTAAACCACCTATATTTTGGAATAAACAAATGATTTGTAATTTAATAGTTTATGAATGGTTAATAAATGGTTTATCAAATGTTTTATTCTCTTAACAATTTGAATCTTTTTATACATTTCAATAAAAGTTCAATGTTTTTGATTTGAAATCAGCTTCGAATTGTTTCTTATATCGAGAAAAGTACGAAGAAATTTTTATTAACTTTTCTTTAAAAAAATGCAATTTATGTACACAAATCTATTTTAGGAAGTGTACGAGTATTTTCTGGTGTACGACAATTCTCTGGTCGACTTTATAGTACAAAAAAGAACATTAAATTGAACATTAATACTATTTTTAAATAATCGCATTTTTATTATTTATCTTACATATTTTCTTTTTTTGAATAATATTTTTTTTGTAATTTTTATGTTATAAAAAATTTTACATATTTTTAAAAATCTTCAAACTTCAATAATACCAGTTAATAATTTTACAAATATACCTATTTTTATTCATTTTTAAAAAAAATTTCCTTTGATTTTCGATTGAATGGAGTTATTTATAATAAAGTCAAAGCAAAAAAATAATATATGCTTTGATAATTATAAAAAACTAAAACATATGTTTATTTTGAATTTGCATATTAATTATTTTGAGCATTTTGTTCCTGTGACTGGAATAATCTATACAAGACGGATTTTTATATAACTTTTATTGTTAGATTAAACTATATTGTTGCTATATTTAAGAATATTATTTCTGTTTATGAACACATATTCAATTTAAAATGTATTTTAAATGGTCTATTTTATTTTACCAAAATTGTTTTATCACAATACTTAAACAAAACTTTTATTTTTTATTGATTTTTATTATTTAGACTGTAAATACGATGCTCGTTTTAAAACCTAAACATCACTTTCTACTTTTTTCATCACCAACATAAATTGTATACATTTGAACTTCGAAATAATTAAAAATGCGTTTTAAACAATAAATGTAAAAACATTTTTATAAAAAATGTTATTTCAAATTAAAATTTCATCAGGTTTTGTATTGTCAAATATAATTAGACAGCCTTTGTTTCTGAAATGCTTTTCAAAAATATATATTAATTGTCAATTTTGACTTCAATTAATAATACAATTTAAAGTATTATATAGCATGTAAAGTTATAACCAAGTTCATGCCTTTGGACATCTTTTTTGTTTTTTGTATTGTTTTAGACAGCAAAGTTAAATATAAAAAACCTAAAGGGATTACTCGTATTTTTATTGTTTTTAATCCGTATATTAACAACAAAAACTTGCGGCAGACGTATTTTTATTGATTTTGTTGATGATTGAACTTATTTTGAACTTATCCTCAATAACAATAACACCGTATGACTTTTGTAATTAAGTGTATGACACATATTGAACATGTATAGTGTTTATATATATCTCATCTTTTAATTTATTTAAGCGCCTTACCCTTTTAATGATAAATAATTGTAATGTATACAATGCCTTTTTGTGGTTAAAAGTGTTTGTTCTTACCACTTCATTTTGTTAAAAAATACAATTATTATTATTGGTTTATCATTACAATCAATATATATTATTACGTGTCACTGAATATTAATTCTGTAAAGTATAAGTACTTTTCTGTTTCCACAACTAAATTCGTTAATCAAGTCAATCGAAGAGTTTGGTACAAGTACGTTATAGAACTAATATTACATGTGTTGAATTTTATAATTTATACATTTGAATTTTATTAATAACAATCATATATTTAAGTTGAAAATGTTGCAGACAATAATGTCACTTTTAACTAATATCTTTTGTATAACAATTCAAACGTCTACACTCAAATTAAAAACATAATAATATGATGTTATAATTTGTTTTGAAAGTGTGAAATGTCAATTAAAGTCAGTTTAATATATTCAAACTCAATAGTGTCAAGCGAATATTAATATTCTTATGTTATGTATCAAAACAATGATATTTATACTAAATTAATTTACGTAGTTATTTTATTTTTTCTCCTCCTTCCTTTCGGTGGCACAACTTTTGGTTTTACTTCTTTTATTGTAGCAATAGTTTTTTGTTCCCTTTTTTGGCATGTTTAATTGATGACGATTAAAAAAATAATTTTTAATTTTTTTATTTTAACTTTTATTATTGTGCTTATTAACACAGAATATTTGCTATTTAATTATCAAGATAAACAGAATAACAAAATTTCAATTATTTTTGATGTTTCATTTTTGTTCACAACGTAATATATTGTAATGTCGATTGGATAATCAGTATACATTTATAATAATTTTGTACCCTTTCAATTTATTATAACATTAATAATGTTGAATTGAATGATTAGTTACTTTTAGTTTTTATTTGTTCAATTTAAAGAGAATTGTTTTTGTTCAATTAATTTATTGAATAAACAATTTGTTTTGTTTGATAAGGTTACAAAAAACTTTTGCTGCAAAGTTTTGTTGAAAACTCACAATAATTTGTTCTATTTAATTCCAGTTTGAACTGTTTTTTCAATCGTTAATACATATGCCAAAGAAAGTAGAAAAAAGGGAACTGTTGCTGCATTAAAGGAAGTAACACCAAAAACTGCTGCCACTGAAAAGAAGGAGAAGAACTTAAGTGTAATAAATAAATTTATTATCAATGTTATGTTTTTGTAACACAAAGTTTAACAGTTTTATTTTATCTTATTAACCATGCTATAAAATAATTTTAAACTGAAAATAACGTCACAAGTGTTTATACACATTTTAAAGATTTATTCAAATTACCATGTAAATGATATTTTTTAAAACATATTTGAAGCTTATGTACTCTTTAAATATTTTTATTTAGTTTAATAATCAAAATAAAGAAATTATTTTTTAAATAACATATGAATAATTGAATTACAAAAAATATACAACATTAAATAATGTTCAAAATTATAATAAAAGACTCAACAGAAATAATTAATTGTTGGAGTAACAATGATTTATGTAAGAGTTTATAAATAATGTTTATTAGAAATGTCCACTAATGTAATTATTAGAAATGTTTTTTGAAATAAGTGAGAATTTAACAATCATATTTTTACAATATTCATATTAATTAATATATGAACTTTTATAATTAAATAATTATACTATTAATTATTTACTTCCAAAAAATGTATTTTCTGTTATAAATTTAATTATAAAGTTTATAACTAAACTAAAAAAGATAAATAGCACATTATAGTTTTCTCAGAACTAAACATTTGAGTAAAATCGAACACCTTTGCTTTAAAAAATTTATTTGTTGTTCGTATGATAATTTCATGATTTTACTCAAGACGTATTTGATACAGTCGTTCTCAATATACCCCTCATAATACTCAAATCCAAATCGTTCAATTTCTTTGAGCAGAATCACGTCACAGCTTGTCTCCCATCCATTTACATACATCTCTTCAAGCTCTTGTGGCATCTCAAAACTCCCATCTCTGATCTTTTGAAGTGCAACACGGAGTGATGTCATCGCTACAATCTTCGATTTAATATATTTTGGGCACTCCACACGACTCCGAATAGCGTCGTTGACTCTGTCACGCACACTCCTCCGACTTTCTATTTTGAATGCTTCGTCCGGCCATTTCTCTATACGTGCCCCAAACGTTAAGAAGTACTTCTCGTATTTCTGAAATACATTTTCTTCGCTTTTTTCAGTCGATAAACAGTTCTTGGTGGATTCACAATACTTCTCTTTGCGAGTTCTGTCTTCACTAACTACAATTCGCTTGTTTTGGTATGCCCACTCCCGCACTCTTTGGGCACACTCGGTCCCAACAAGGCCAGTTGCGGTCAAGTCCCCAAAACGCTCTTGAGGCCTCCTGTAGTCCGACATTCAAACACCATTAAATTGTTTCTCTAGCAATTAGTGTTATTTATAACATATTTTCTTTGTTAGAGGGGGTATAATTTTATTGAGCCTTAACATTATTATATTAATAGTTAAATTAATTAAAATTGAATTTACTAAATATACTAGTAATTATTAGTATAATTAATCATTAGTATTTAGTATTCCAATGATTAGTTATAATCTATTAATAAATACTATTATAAAAATTACTATTGAAATACCATATTACATATAATTAAACTATTTTAATAGTAATATTTAATTATTCAAACAAATCATCATCTTTGCTCATAAAGACTTCATTTTCTTTGTCTTTACCAAAAATATTCATTTTCCATACGCCAGTATATATAAAAAGGCCTGAAGTGAGCATTACAAAACCTAAGACTTGTAAACACGTCTGCCACCCGAGTGGTTCACCCATTGATTTTCCTGTTGAATAATAAAGGATGACAGACACCATCCATATAGTGATCATTCTGCATGGATCAAGTATGTTTCTGACCATCGCAGACAAATTTTGTGTGATGATCATGCCAGCTATATTAAACACAGTAATTGCCATGACATAGAACACTACAATAACTAAAATATACTTTTCTCGTAACGACACGACTGCGTCTATACTATCATCGTAAAAAGGAGCAGGTAGTAATTGCAATATAACCATCCCAGGAAGAGACATAAACACTCCATAAAATCCTTCCAACCCAACAACAACTAAAGGAGGGATTTTTAAATCAAGTAAATACTTTTCTTCTAATATCGTCTGAGTTGCTTGAAGAAACATCGCCCCAGTGATAAAGGTAATCCCAACAACTACATCCCACACCTTCGACTCCCCACGAATTAAATTTCGCCCGCCCGCAAAGGCAGACCCCCCGACTATTGCTAAAGCAACTATAACTAAAAACAACGAGAAAACTTGATTTGGAAGGAGCTTAACTTTCCTCACAAAAACAGCCAAAAGTGCAGTGAACAATATGACACTTCCACGCATCATCTGGAAGACACTGGAAGTCACGTAGAGGAGTCCGACATTCATTAAATACCCACCCAAGAAGTCGCAGAATGCAGGGACAATCATAGCAAGAAACACTTCCAACCGGAATGGACTTCTCATGTTCACTAAGACGTGTTTGGGCTGTTGTTCTGGAAAGACCAAATTGACGATGATATGCACTACAATACAAATGGCCATCCCAACAAACATCATAAACGTTAAGAACATCGGGTGTTCAAAAGGATGAAGCTCACTCTTCCGTCCAAATGTTGTTGTGTTGTACATCATCTTACTTAGTGTGATAGTTGTTGTCCCGGCACACAAAAAGAGTATTACAGTGACTATAATAACCGATTTCTTCAATTCGGGGCGCTCAAGAGCTTTAGTGAAGTTGTATGTAGTGTTAGTTTTTGGGTTCACATAGTCGTCCTTAATGCTGACCTCCATCACTAAATCTTGAATTATTACTTTTAGAGTTTTCGAAACACCACCAATTTTTGTTATTAAAAAATGTTATACAAGTAACTCTGTTCTTCTCTGGGCTAAATGAATACAAATGAATTACTGCTACAAATCGGGTCTTCAGTCGTTCCGGATATTGAATATAGACTTAGACTCGTTGAGTCGTGGCGCAAGCTGTATGGTGTACGCCAGTGCCACAAACCACGCGTTTGCATCAACCGGGGTTTCAAACACCAAAGTCACTTCCATGAAAGAGAGTGGTGACTGAAACAAGAGTGATGGGCCATGCGGGTGTTTTGTACAATAGGAAACAACAGCCTCTTCACTCACCATATACACATGATGCACTTGGAACAAGTCGTCTTTGAAGTCTTCGACAAGACCGTATTCGTTGATTTCTTGGTACGCAACACATTGTTTTCCGCTTCTGACTTTGTTCCCTCTGTGTGTTACTTTATTGAACATTTATAGTTAAAGTTACTATATAAATAAACTATATACTTAATAGTATATATAGTTCATATATTATAATTATATAGTATATTGTAATTGTAATAATAATATTACGTATTTATAGTTAAAGATACTATATAAATAAACTAGATATATAATTAATATTTTATGAAGTATATTAATGATATATTTTACTAAATGATACTATTGATATTATATCTTTATAGTTAAAGTTACCATATAAATAAACTATATGATAGAGATAAGAAATAATATCAAACAAACTTGTGTTTCAACACGACCGTTTCAATAAGCACATCATTGAATAAGAAGAAATAGCCTTCCTTGAGTTTTTCGGGTGCTTCTTGGTCCATGAACTTACAAAACCCGGAAACTATAAATCGGCGATATGATTTGTTCAAATCATATAACCCAGTGATGACCCGGAGCACTATGTCGTATTTCTCTCGCTCTTCCTCATATAACTTTTTTTCATTGATCCACGCCGCGACGTCCAAAATCAGTTTATAACACTCGACTAACTTGTCTGTGTCTGGTGAGAGTGGAGGCGCGTTTTTTAACATGTCTTTTATTAATAAGACATAGCGCGGGATGCGCTGGATGGGCATAATCAGATACGACTGGAATCGTTGGATGACGATCCCGGGGTGCATCTCCTCATACGCTTTTCGACTTGCATCCACGACCTGAGCGACGCTCCTGTGTCGCACCAACAAGTTGACGTCCTTCAAATTTGAGTTGTACTCGACGATGTACGGACATGTGCTTTTGACGAAGTGGAAGAAGTAGCGGAGTAAGTCTGCGATCATCGGGATGTTGTTCTCTCCGACCTCAGCAATTCTCTTTGACAATTTTGTGTAGAAGAGGGAGTGTAAGTTGTGTAACTGTTCAATTTGCATCTTCATCTTCTGCACTATCTTCGCGTATTTTCCTCTTGAAATTGGCTTTAAATAACAGTTCAGAAGAATGTCGAGTGATTGGACATGTGCTTCTTCCGTGAACCACAACTCCATCAACGTGTTTTTGTACGTCTCCATTTGACTCTTTTCTTTCTCGTCTAAACAACTCATATAAACTTCTAAGTCTTCAAACCCCGTCAAAAGCGGTGAAATTTTCTCTTTGTCACTCGTTATCCCCTTTTTAATAACTTTAACTATTTTAATGGTTTTGTCACTGGACCCAAACTCGTCAAGGATAACGTCATCGCCATGTTTCTCTAAAAACTCACACTTCCTCCGTTCCATCATGTTTGTTATCCCTTTGATTTGCTCTTTGGGGTTGTCGTCGCCATTTCGAATGTCAAGAACTAAAGCCTCTTTGTACCCTTTAATAGGAAACCCTACCGATATTCGATTCCGCTTTAAATACTCCTTTAACCTATTTTCATCGGACGAGATCATCAAGTCGAGATCTTCTTTATCGACAGTGATATATGTGTACGCCCCACTAATCTCTTCATCCCCATCTTTCGACTTGTCTTCACTCTCTTTGCCATATTCATCCCCATCATCGCCTAATATCGAACTGGAGTCTTTGATACTGTCATTCTCTTTCCTCTCTTTTGTCTCTTTGACGACTTGAAATGTGTGAAACGCCCCATCACTCTCTTTATGAGGCGGTTCTAAGCATTCAACTGTTTGTTTGTTCTCAATGTCTTGACTCTCACAAAGGCTCTCTACTTCGGGTTCTAGAGTTCCCCCCTCACAACTTCGATATTTCTGCATGCGAACAAAAATGGGGTCTTCAGTGGTGTTGACCTCGTTCAACATCCCTTCGCTATTTTCTTTGAAAACTACAGTCTGTGGCGCCTTCTGCAATTCTATGCTCATTCGTTTCTCATCTAACCGTTTGCGCGGTGTTACACTCTCCGACTTGATTGTGTTTTTGAATGAAATGCGGCCTTTTGCTGCGTCCTCAAAAACCTCGAAAACAAAGTCCTTCTTCAACTTCTGTCTTTCAAACTCACAGCTCTTCTGAAGTTTATTTGTCTTCTTGAAGTCCGGTAAAGTGAATTTGCTCTTATTATTTCGAATGGTATCTTTCTCGACCTTTTCAGTCTTCCCAACCTTTTCTTTGTTCTCAGCAGAGTCCTTCTTGCCATGTCTGGGTGTTGTAATAGGTGTTGTGACAAAGACAGTAGCTTTGTCGACATTTGTGGGGCACTCTTGTTGGTCTTTTTCTTTCATTTGGTGAGACTCTAAAAATACATTTCCTGAAACGGATGGGGTTTCTTGATATTGTGTCGTGTCTAGTGTTGTGAGGGACAAACTAAATTGGGTCTTTAAAATAATCGACTGCCGATTCTGTGTGCGCGGTTCTTTAACCCTCAGTGCTGAGTTTGGCCGACTCAAAGAAAGCGAGTGTTTTTGTCGTGTTGGTGTCGCCTTCAAATACGGGAGGATTTGTGTGTCGTCGGGCTTTGAGACACTCATGTAGATAACCAAAAAAGTTCGCAAAGTCCGTTTTACCTTTTTCCAAGAGGATGGCAAAAATAAAAAGTTTTTATTTTAAAAATTTATAGAAATAAGTCTTAGGAATTTTTCTTTCAAAACTTCGGGGTTTTCCGATCACTAAAAAATGCAGTTTTATATTTTTTTGGTAATTATAATTATTAGTTTCAAATTGTTTTATTATGGCTTATGTTTAGTTTTATATCTCAATGTTTTTTTTAAGTTCTTTTTTTAGTAATATAATTTGTTAATAAAATGCTTTATAAATCGGGAAATAAAAATAGTTTTAAATTACTGATGATATATAAATATCTATTGTTTAAAAATTGTTATTGGTAAAACATTAAAAAAAATCATGATAATAATTATTATTATAATTAAATTATTTGTTTTTAATTGTTTTATTATAATAAATAATAATATTAATATTAAACTTTAATAGTATTTTTAGACAAACAATAAAATATAAATATATTTAAAGAGGTGAAATAAAAGTGATGTAGTCAAAATATTAGTTTTTTATAAATAGTTTTATAATTTCTTGTATAGTTATGTTTTTCAATATTCCGCGACATGATTCAAAAACGAGGTTTACAAAGGAAAACATGTTCTTTGGAATTGCTAAGTTGTGAAAGTCTATGTGTTAATTGTTTTTTTTATTGCAATAGAAAGTCGAGTTTGCTGAGGAAAAAAAGAGGCGACAAGAATAAACGTTTTACAAAACAACTGAAAAAATCAAAATAAAACAAGTAAAAACTTTGTTATATCATAGAAATTGAATCAACATTATTTGTCATACCTCTCGCCCAAAACGATGTTTATATATTTTTATGCCTTTGAAGTTCGCGGACATTCTTATTTGTCTTTTTCTGGAGCAATTCCCAGAATATTTAGGCTCTGGTAAAAGAAAAAAAAATGATTAGAGAATTTATGAACTATAAAGAAATGACACATATTGTTGAAAGTGTGAAAGAACAATTAAAAGAAGTCAATCAATCAAAAAATCCACTTTGAAAGACATTTTGAATGCACAATAAAGACTACAATTCTTTATATTTGATGAATTGTTTTTTTCGCTTGGAAACCCAAAGTAAGCAAAATCGCGTCAGTCCTTTCAATTCTAATAAAAATGTATCTGTTGTTATTAATAGATCAGTTAGAATTTTGTTCAATTCGCATCAAGTCTTGTTCAAAAGGAAATTACTAGATTCAAAAAAGAATTAACGACTAGAAGAAGGACAACAACGGGAAGACCGACATTCTTTGACAAAAGAACTATTTTTTTAGCTGATGTATTATTCAAATATTACTACAATCAAAAATAGTTTTGACATATGCAGCATTCTCTAAATTAGTTGAAAGAACAACTGGAACGACGTTTAAACTGGATACCATGAAAAGTGGGTTTTTAAAACTTTTGACATCAAAACAATCGAAGGGAAACCCGAAGACATTAAACGATTATCAATAAAACCCGAGGACATCACAACTAATTACATGGAGATGGCAGAATTTAATGGTATTAATAGTGGTCTTGTCTTTATCATTGACGAAATTGGTTTTCAAGACTTTTGCAACAAGAAAACCGTCAGAGTGCTTGTTCCTCAAAATGTTGATGTTGAAAAAGTTAATATCAGCATTGGAAGAAGTGGGGAAAGATCCACCATTATCTGTATGATATTTTTGGATGGCACTACAATATTTCCTAATGTTGTTGTGACAAATAAAACGCTTGACATTAAGTTGCTGTCAATGTTTTCTAATGCAACATTTTTTCACCAATAACATAAGATTTGCAACCAAGGAAATCTTCTGCAACTGGATGATGAATGAAGTGGTTGAATACATCAAAGCCAAAAGGATTTTACTGCGACTTCCACCAGACGCGTTTGCATTGATTACCATCGACGGGTTTTTTGGACACAATTACAATGAATTGAGTGCATTGTTGGAACGATCAAGCATCAAGCTTCACAAGTATATACCACACTGTTCTTATCTGCTGCAACTATTGGATCTGTGCCTTTTCTATGAAACTTATTTTATGAAATTGCCCAAGTTGTGAAAGTCAATGTGTAAATTGTTTTTTATTGCTGAAAAAAAAGTTGAGTTTGCTGAAATAAAACACCAGAAGCTTCAATTTGTTTCTTTTTAATCAAAATAAAAGGTAGTCTTTTCTTTGATACTCAACAGTGGGCACTCAACCACCCCGAACAACATCAATCTCTATTTACAAGTCTTAAATTTTTAATTGAACGATTCACACAATCTCTTATGAAAGAGCACGTGCACGTTATTTTCAAGCACCCTTCAAATGGATTCCTTATTTGTTCAGAACTGCATGTTGTGGCCAAACTGATAAACAACACAATGAAGTGCCATAAGTCTACAAGTTGAGTGTTTCCACTCCCAATTGTTTTTTAGAATCTCGTCAAACAAGATATATACGACTCGTTATATTTTTTCACCGTTTTTTTTTATTTTTTTCTAAAAAATGAAACAAAACACGAAAAATGACAAAGAAAATGGTAATAAGACAAACGTTTTGAATTATAACGTTTGCAGGGGTAAAAAGACTTTGCATGTGTCCATCCAGGTTTTCAGTGTTTTTGTTCTGAAATGCTCAAAAACTCAACTTTTTGAAACAAAAAATATTTTATGTTGCATTTTTTATTAAAAAACTGTGAATGGTAATGCAGCGCCTTTTCCGCCTGGTTGATAAATTTGCCAAAACTGCATTTTGATTATTTCAAGAAAAAAATATTGAAAAACATATATATAAAGACGGGACCTCGTACGTTTTTAGTTATAATTGCTAATCAAAACTCGACGGAAAACAACATGAAACAGTCCCAACATAACATCCTTCAAATTGGCGTGTATTGCCAAGTTCAATAAAAAATATCAAAATAAATGAAAGGCTTTGGATAGTACTTCACTTGCATTTTATCAGACAATAACAAAGAAAATTTTTAAAAATTTATAATATAAAATATATTTTGATAATTTACAAAATATTATCAAAATAAAATTAATTATTTATTTTAACATATCAAAAAAGAACTAACTTAAACAAACATTTGTTCAGAGTTAATAACTTTCTTTTTAAAATAAAGAATGATTAAATCATAAATACAATACAAACATCCAACCAACAAAGTAATGAAAAAAAGTTTAATACAACAACAAAAGATATTGATGAGATCTATTTTAATAATACAATTATGTCCAAAATTGAAACATGAAAAAATTTCAGTCAAAAGTATAGATATAAATATTGAGACAAAAATTGAAAGGCTCTGAAACTATGAAAGGTTCCGTCGTACCCCATTCGTCTCACATTATCAAGTATTAAAAAATTTCCATTGAATATTGATATTTTAAATGACTCGACTAATGTTTTACTGAAACACGTTTGTCTATTTTCTAAAAATTAACTAAAACTACTTTAATTGTTTTGAAGTTCAAAAATTATTTAATGAAAAATGATTAAGATGTTTTGTTACTTCTAATAATAACAGCGCAAAATCTCAAATTGGCAAAATTAGAAAAAAAATAGATAAAACCCCGAAAAAGGAAAAAAAGAACCTCAATATTGAAGAAATTCACAATATTCAATTTAAAAAAAAAGAAAAACAAAAGCAAGTCAAAAAGAAACAAGTTGTTAAATATTTTTATATTTCGGCAAATATAAAATCTAAACAACTTAACATAATAATTGTATATGTTTTCGAAATTGAACCAAAGACATTAGTCATACAATTAAAAAGCGCAGAAGTAACAAATGAGTACATTTTGAAATAGTACACAAAATATAAAATGCCGCTTAGAGATTATTTATTTGCTTGATGATGTTTGTTTTGACCAATAGGTTGAAATTCCATTTTTATGTTGAAGTTGGTACGGGTGAGTACATTTTTAACGAAGTAGAATGATAATAATAGAGAACATGTATGATATGTTGTGGTAATTGTTGATGGCAAAAATGATTATTAATATTGTTACAAAAAGGCTATTCATAGATGATGAAACAATTAATCGTCTAAAAGTTAATATTTAATACGGCATCGAAAAATAAAACGCGTTAAATATGAAACTTTATACTCTCCGATTTCAAAGATTTTTCTCATGAACAATAATATAAAACGAAACTGCATGGGTGTAATAAAAACACAAAAGCTTGCCTCATTATTGACTGATTTTCGAGTCACTTTTATATACAGAAAATCGCGTCATAATGATCAAAAAAGTTTTCTATAGTTCACAATTGCGTCAGTTGATGGATTTTGGAATTTTCAGGATTCAAAAAAAACTTTTTGAGAAACAAAACTAATTTAGTTTAACACAAATTTAACTTAATAGAAAAGGATGGTAAAAAATAAAGAAAAACATTGAAAAATTAACAAATAAATTCTCAAGAGTTCAAAATATTGAAAAAAAATATTCACATATATCCAAAAAAGCTTATTTACTCTAGGAATGTTTTGCAATGGTAAAAATTAATCAACACACTGACGCAAGTTTGTATCATGTTTTACTACATAATTAGAACAAGGCTGATTTTTCATCAGTTGAAAGAAATGACCCTCCACAATTCCAACACATCAGACTTTATAATAGGTGTAGTCGGGGTTGAAATAAAAAGTGCAAAGAAGGTGTGCATTTTTGGGAAAATGTCTGAATCAAAGACGACAACATTAACACATGTTGCTCTTGAGAACACATTATTTTGAAATATTGAATTGGAATGCGAAAAAAAGCAAAGGAAGGAAAAAGAAATAAGTGTTTTATAATCAAACCTTTTTATTTTTATTTTTATTTAAAAACCTCGACCCTTTCCAAATTAAATTGATGCTTTCTCAAACACATAATATTTTTGAAATTTTGTTTGGTCAAAATAAAAGAGTTGGTATTTTTTGTTTTAATTTAAAAAAATAAACAACAAAAAATAACATTTCCTCAAACCGTTGCATTTTTTTGATTACGGTGACTTTATTTTCTTACTTTCACGATTATAATTTATTATATTTTTATTTATTGCCAAATTTGTAAAGATGATAATTTTTGTCAAAAACGTTTCTATGTTTACAATTTGTATGTTTATGATAATCAACTAAGTTTGCCACATTTTTTGACTTTTGGTGTTTATGATATAAAAACCAACTATAGTAGGTATGAAAACGTTGTCCGCTCTCCAACGTTGTCCAGGCATTTTTGGACCATCAAAACTGGAATATTTCGGGAAACAATTCGAAACACTCACAAAACATTGTTTCATAATTTTTACCGGGATTTGATCGTTTTTACCTTATTCTTAAAATTTTCAACTTACTTTGTGTAAATTTTTGTCAAATGGACAACGTTTTACAAGCGGACAACTTTTTTAGACAGACTTTATTAACTTTTCTTTTGTTCTTTGGTTTAATTATTTAAAAATACTTCTTTTTGATAAGACTTTTAATTATTGCTTTAACCATTTTCGCAACAATTTAATTCAATTCAGGTAGTAATACAACAATATTTTTTCATTTATTTGAACGTTTTCATTCATTGGTGCAAAATTAAACTATCATTTTGACTTTATCACATTATTTTTTGTTGTTTTATTATTGTTGTATTATTGGCTTTAAATGTACCAATATTTTGGAAAATAATAATAAAAAATATTTAAACATCAAATAAAGGTTTAAATACAAAATCCATTTTTATGTTAAAAAGCAGTTATCAAACTTTTTGACGATTTCATTTTTTATTAAAAATTTAGTCTTTACCAAAAATTCGAGTTCTTAGATCTTAGTAGTTTTTTTTTGTTTTTCATATACAGGTGAGGTACTAACCTATCAGCAATTTTCCTTTAGGAAGCCTAAAACCCGGATTAGTACGTTTTTTATGGCATTTGTTTTTTGAGATTTCATCTCAAAAATGAAACCTGTCAGCTTTTTTGGTATTTTTGGGTTTTGTAAAAAAGTAAAACTAAAAAAGAAAAACGATGAGAGTAAAAGACATCTTAATTGTGATGTTCTTCATCAACGCCTTGGTCATCGAGGACCAGCCTCAGCTGAAGCTGATGGGTGGGATGCTGGGACAACATTCCGCCACGCAACGCAATTCACTATGTGGGAAGAATTGAGGAGAAAAAAAGGTTTGTCTTCTTTGAGAATACCCCAGTGTTTCGAATGGGGTTCCGAGTGTCACATAATTAACAGCGAAGGTGGGTTGGAAACTGGGGGTTCCAGAACCGTCAGGTTGAAAAGAATCCAACCGGGGCGGTCGCAATTCTACTTGTTGAGTATTATGGATGGGAGTCTCTTGACCGGCGTTGGAAATGCTGTTGGTGTCCATTCTTCTGTTATTGCTTGGAACTCTTCCTCTACGACTTGTTCTTCTTCCTCTTTGCTCGTTTTGTTGGGAACTTCCTGGGATGTTTTGAATTGGGGTTATGGGGCAATCAGGTTGAACCACTGTTACATTAACACCATCCATCCTTTCGAACCACCTCCTTGAAAACGTGATATCGTCACCATGCTTGCTGGAAACAAAGTATCTTCTTTTGTCTTGATCCAGATAAAACTTAACTGGTTACAAAGACTTCTCACTTGGGTTGTATCTTTCTTTAAACTCTGTAAGTTTCTGGATCTCGTTCTGTATCAGGATTACACTCTGTCTCATTTCTTCGGAACAACAAATGTTCTCTATTGCTTCGACACCTTTTGTGATCGTCGCAACCAGAGTCGACAAAAGGTTGGGAACTTCAACAACCTTTTCATCGACAGTCCCAATGAGAACGGGTTCATTCGGAATTTCCGACATTTCCAGAATGTCCGTTCTTGTCGCGATCGAAGTATATTCTTTTACAAACCGCGCAGCTCGATTCGGGTCAATTCTTATTCGTTTGATACCATCTACCTCTCTGACGACAATCCCACTTCTCTCAAATGAAGCCACCACTGTTCCAATGGTTGAGGGATCACTCAGAGTCTTGAGAAGTGAGGAGATTTTGAGGCTGATTTGCCTTCCGTTTGGAGATCTTTTGTTTCCATTAAGGACTTTGTTGATTGCTTCATCTTCCATTGCAAACGACTTCATAATCTCTACGTCCTCTGGATCTTCGATGAATTCATTGAAGGCGTCGTTGACTTCCTGGTCGGACTCATCTTCTTGTTCAACTTCTGAAAACATAGTGGTGATTTCTTTGGTGGGAGCGCTCTTTCGAACAAGTGACTTTGCTGCGTTTGAGTGTTTTTTGACTGCTACAAAAAAACACAAATCGAGTGGTTGAGTGAGGTGACTTGAATGGGGGCAGTATGTGTGCAATTTGATCTGGTTTGCTTCGAGCCATCCAAGAAGCTCCTCGTCAAGATGTCCCGAAAAGTTGTCCATTGTGATAAGTCCCCAACTACCATCAAGACCAAGTTCTGTTCTCTTTTTGACGATCACTTTGATGATCTGCGCCATACAATGCTTGAAGATATATTTGTTGACGAACCTGTTGTTTGTGTAATAGACGAAACAGTCGGGGAACTTCTCTTTGGCTTCGCAAAAGAACTGTTTTTGGTTGATGACAATGCCGAAAGGCAACGTTGTTTTATCCGCACAAATTCCAACTATCACTGTGGAATGTTTACTTGACCTGCTACAACCGTGCTTTGGGGTTGTCTTGTCCTCATTACTCTGGAAGATGTATAGATTCTTTCTGTCTGCCCAATCGTTGCTTTCCATTTCATCGATGTTTACACATAGGGCTGCTGGTATATTGTCAAACTTTTTGAGCTCTTTGAAGTTATCAACAATGTTCTCTGGATTGATGGAGGTTCTGTCTAGATCTTCTGCGGTTGCTTTCTTGAGACCAATCTTCAACTTCTTCATGTGTTTAATGAGACCCCGTCGCGATATTTCAATGTCGGGTACTTTTTGACTCGGGTACCGAAGAATTTCAGTGACAGTACATGCAATTCCCTTTCGTTTACAAGTGACAAGCCACTTGTCGATTTTGTTATCAACATCTTTGGAGATTTTTGGAGGTTTGCCGTTCTTCAATTCTTCGATTTTTCTTCCGGTGTTGGTGTCTATCGTGGATTTTGAAGCACCACAAAGCATCTGGATAGTTCTTGTTGAGTGATGAAGTTTGTAATGCAAATAATGGATTTGTTCACGCATGGAAGTCTCCTTCAAAAACGTCTCATCCTGCCAAGCTTGTTCAAGAGCCTGTTCAACAAGAAGAATTCTCTTTGGAGAGATACCATTCTCTTTTGATTTCTGGACATTTTGACGCATGCTGTTTTGTGAAAGAGAAGGTTTCTTCAACTGTTTTGTTTCTTTTGTCTCTTTTGGAATTTCAGTGTTGTGATCAGCGACAACGCGATTTTGAGGATTAGGGAAGCAGGACATCAGATTCAGTGATGAAAAACTTGGCAACATGAAAAGGATGTTTAAAGTTATGAACGATTTAAAACCTAAAAGAAAATTGTTTAAATGAAAATAATGGATTGTTTTGTGCAAAAATTGGGGTTTTGGGGGATTTGAATATCTTCCACTTTAACTTTTTGGTAAAGACTTTGAAAGTGATTCAATACGAGAAGACATTTTCTAAAAAAAATCAAGAAAATATAACCAAGTAAAAAAGAAAATGTTTTATAAAACGATGACTCTTTTTGGTGAAATGAGGACAAATTTTGGAATTTTTTGAAGTTTTTTTCGGCTTTTTTTTCGTTTTTGAAATTCGAAGAAAACATCTCATTTGTTCATTGCTTTTTGTTATTGATTTTGTTGAACTTGAATAATCTAAAAAAGACAAATTAATGGTTAAAATACCATAAATTGAATTTAAAAAATGGCTGACAGGTTAGTTCCGGTTGACAGGTTATTTCTCCAACTGTATGTTTTTTAACAATCATCCAAAATATTTTTAAAATATCCAATTGTTATTATTGAAACAATTTGTTTATAATTGTTTAATGACTTTTTATTGGTTTTGTATAATTTTAAACTAAATTATTACTTTTTTAATAATGTTAATTGTTTTATAATTTAAATTATAAATTAATAATTAAGATATACTAGTTGATAGGTTTTCAGAGGGTATTTAAAGAAATCTATTAGACTGAAAAATCAATCCTTAAAACTACTAGAAACCCTCGAGCTTATACAAAAAGGGTTCCGGTGTTTTTAGAAATTGTGACTTTCATGACAAACGCTTTATAAGCGCACGATTTTCACAGTCATAATATTTACTATACATGTGTTGTTATTAAGTGTCCTTGTTTAACTTTCGTTTATAAATGAGATCAGTGTTTAATAAATTCATTTATAATTATTTACTAAAATGAATAAAACCATTCCATTGCCCTCTCCCTTTCACCAACCATCGCCTTTTTGTTGATAATATCGATAAAATTCCCTTATTTCCATGGATAATTTAATCTTTTTTGTTTTATATTTTAATTAACGTTACAGTTAGTTTCACAACAATTCCTTATTTTTCATAACAAATAGATTTCTGTTTCATAACAATTAGATTTGTACCTTTGTTCAGCCCTGTTTCAAAATAATTATTTTTTGTTGCACAATTTGCGTGATTGTTGCATAATTGGCATTATTGTTGCATATAAATATCGGGTGTTTCAGAACTATTTATTTATCCTCAAATCAATAATTTATTGTTCCAAAACAAAAAGTTGTTTCATAATTATTGTATTTTGTTTTAAAATAATATAGGATTATTGTATAACCGCATTGTATTGTTTCACAACAAAAATAACCAAAAATAACCAAAATAAATTCAAAAAATGGTAAACTGAAAACTAAAAAATAAAGTAATGGCAATCACTTCTTTTGAGTTCATCCACCGAGATGAAGTCGATGGATTCCTCAACCACGAAGAGGTTTCCCCAGTTGCAGAAGCACCACAACCACTCGAAATAACAGAAAGAAGATTAGCTGAAGATATTGTCGTTTCGTTGGTCCCACTCGCGCCTTCGTCAATTGTTCACACAGCCCAACATTCGGAGGAGGAAAAGATCAAAAGGATATACGTCGTTGTAACAGAAACACAGAGGAAGACGCTAACAGAAGAATATATTGAACATGGTAAGGAACGAGACTGGAAGTATTATAAAGAGAAAATCCGCATTGGTGAGTCATCACTTAAGAGGTTATTGGGACAGTTGGCAAAAGGAGAAAATATATCAAAACAAAAAAAGGAAGAAAGTTTAAATATAGTTCAGCACTTTTTTCTGTGGTCGCTAAAAGTGTCAATTGAAGTAAGACTCTCGGAGAAACCAACAAGACTCTTGTTGAAGAAGAAATGGGAAAACTGGAAAGGTGGAAGAACTTGATAATGAAGTTGTTAATGTGTCAACGATGTGTCTTAATATCAAGAACAAAAATATGATGGAAGAAGCGAAGTAGTGACTCGTAAAGTGTTTTTACGTGAAGACTTATAATTACATTAAGTTTTTTATTTGGTTAAACAATTTTTATTTAATGATAACTGTAAAACTATTTATAATTAACAAATTTTATTAAAAAGTGTAGTTTTTACAGTTTACCATTTTTTGAATTTATTTTGGTTATTTTTGTTGTGAAACAATACAATGCGGTTATACAATAATCCTATATTATTTTAAAACAATAGACAATAATTATGAAACAACTTTTTGTTTTGGAACAATAAATTATTGATTTGAGGATAAATAAATAGTTCTGAAACACCCGATATTTATGTGCAACAATAATGCCAATTATGCAACAATCACGCAAATTGTGCAACAAAAAATAATTATTTTGAAACAGGGCTGAACAAAGGTACAAATCTAATTGTTATGAAACAGAAATCTATTTGTTATGAAAAATAAGGAATTGTTGTGAAACTAACTGTAACGTTTTTCAAAAATTCATATCTTGTGTTTTCTTTTTTTTTCAAATTTGATAAAAATGTATTCACACTGTTTGAATGTGGAGGAGTAACATTCACTTGGGTAGTGGCAATATTTAAATTTTAACAAATATGCAAGAAATTTTTATTTAGGTGTTTTTAAAAAGACTAAAAATTTTTTTATTAAAAAAATAATGTGTTTTATTCTGCTATAAAACATATTTATACTTCTTTAAGTTTAATAAGATATATAAGCGTTTTTATTGTTTTTCTTTTTATGACTTGTGTATTATTACTATAATAATAAACTTTTTGAAAAAGGAAAAATGTTTAATAAATACGAGATTTCCCAATTATTAAACCACTCGAATCAAGTTTAAAGTTATTTAAAATGTTATTTAATTTTTTAACATGTTTTATAGTATTTATAGTGACCTGCTAAAAGGTATAAATTTCCGACAAGGTCTAAAGAAACCATATTATAGTTTTTTAAAATTATAATTTTAGATTGTGTTTCAATTCGACATTTATTTCTTTATATTGCAAATATTTCAAAATAGACTAAACTTTTACTTAATTATAATACATTATCAAAATGGATTAAAGGTGAACTGAAAATCTATTTTAATGGTTAAAGCTGTACATGTGCATTTATTTGGAGAATACCAAAAAAGACCAAACCTGCAATTGCAATGGTTTTCGACAATTCAACCAATTCTTTGGATGTATCAAATTCATCGTGTTGCTTACTGAAAATAACATAACCATTGTTAGCTTATTTCTGTATGCTTTTCATTTCCTTCAAGTTGTTGATTTGGGGATATTTGGTAAGCTTAAAAGAAGAATGTCTTTTTTAAAGCGAAAGACAGTTTTGTAAACTTGCTTTTAAAAAAGAAGTCGAGAAGGAATATGTGGATGGTAATTTGTTTTGAAAAAAAATAATTTTTTATAATATTGAACTCGGAAACAGACTAAGAGAGTTAATGATATTGGTAGATTCTTTATTTGTTGTTACAACACCTCTTTTTAATGTTATGTTTTTCAAACAAGCTGTAACAGTCAACTGGATCGACAAAACACCCCAATTAATACACGATATTCAATTAATGTCGTGTATCAATTGAACGTTGTATATTTATGGAAACACCCCAATACAGAGAATTGTTTAAACAATTTATTCTAAAACCAATTCCGTTGCATTAAAAGAAAAGAAAGACAACAGTACTTTTTTCCAAATTAAGTAAAAAAAGAAAGGGAAGTAAAAAGAGCATTAAAGGACCAAAAAGAAAATAAGAAAAAGGAAAACTTGTTTTAAGATTGCCGTCGTTTTTAAACCAATTAAAAAGCTTGACAAAAATTGATTCAATGTGATTAATTTTTTTGTTTTTTACTTTTTTAATGTTATTTGTGTTATTGTTACTGTTTTTTATAATTATAATATAAAATAATAAATTATAGTTTCTTTAAACCATTTGTCATATTTTTATTGCTTTTAGCAGGTCACTATAGATGAATAAATTATATTTTTTTGTTTTATATTTCAGTTTCTGTATCCCAAAAATAATCAATATTAAAAAGAATAATATAATTAACTAAAATTTATTAATATATATAAGTATACATTATATTAATGCCGGTTATGGGAATAACAAAACCCTTGAGTTTTATAAGGTAATGATTCAATTTTCCATCAACAAAATAAAAAAACTTCCAAAATACTTAGTCTGTGTATTTTTTTGTTTAATTTTAATACTTGATATTTGGTATGATTTATAATTTAATAATTGTTTTAAACAAAAAATGATAATTGTTAAAAATGAAAGTCGTATTTTTAACTTGATTTATTTTTAGTATCGAGTTATAATACGAAACCAAATTGGTAGTAAAATTAAAATTAGGTTTTTACAATTTCAGCCATATGTTAAACTTTGCCCAACTTAAAACTTTTATAAATACTTAATAAATTGACAAAACTATTTAAATAGTTAAATTATAATTTGATTATTATTTCAAGTTTTAGGTTAGAGATAATAATTAGACTGATTTAATATAATTAAATATAATATATATAATAGTTTTGTATATAGCAAAGAGAATATTCATTGTATCAGAGTGTTAAATAAATGATAAAATAAGAATTATCATTTTGATATTTTTTGTTACTATAAATGTCACTATAAAACGGGATTATTAAATTGACCTCTTAACTTTGAAATTATCTGTAAATTGTTGGACAAACTAATTTTCTCCCAAATTAAGAACAAAAAACATAATAATTTTGGTTATCTATTGCGACATAATTCAATAAAAAAGAGAAAAGATAATTCAAAGCCAAACAGGACATTATAAAGGAAAACAATTTACAATTTTTACGACATACATTGAAAACATCAACTCCGATATCAACAAATACAGCATATTAGTATAATTCTGTTCAGTTTATTAATAAAATTCTATAGACAAAAAACAGAAGAAGGCTGAATTGTTCGGTGCACAAAACAAAAATAAAGAGGCAAGAAAAGAAACTTCTAATTCGTTTGTTCTTCTATTTTACCAAACCTCCCTTTGGCTTTTAATAAAGTCCAGAACTCACTCCAACAGTATTATTATGTCATCCCAACGAGTGTATCATGGTATGTTTGTTGATGCTCCATACGCCGGTCATCTTCACATTCAAAACATCTATTTGGCGGTCGACTCCACTGGTATTATAACTTACACTGGTGACACACTCCCACCTAACACGCACACTGAGAACGTCATAGAAATCCCTAAAGGAAAGTTTTTCCTTCCTGGTTTCATTGATTGTCACATCCACGCGCCTCAATACGCAACAGTCGCCACACAATTTGGAAAGCCGTTGATGGAGTGGTTGGAGGCTTCTGCGTTTCCAGCGGAGCGGAAGTGCAAGGAAGAGTCTTTGGCACGAGACTTGTACACCAAAGTTGTTTTAAAAACACTGCAGAATGGTACAACTACTGCGTCGTACTTTGGCACTATTTTTAATTCCACGGACTTGATCCTTGCCGATGTGTGTGAAACAAACCATCAAAGAGCCTTTGTAGGCAAAGTGTGTCAAGACAAAATGATTCCCAACGATCTCTGTGAGGTTACTGAAGATTCCATTGTAGACGCCGAGACTTTTGTGGACACTGTTCTCTCCAAGAATTATAAATATGTTCGTCCTATCGTGACTCCGCGCTTCGCAGTGTCATGCAGTCTTGAATTGATGAGTCAATTAAGTGCCTTAGCTTCAAAGAAAGATATCTTCATACAAACTCATCTCAGTGAAAATACACAAGAGTGTGAGTTGATCGCAGAGATGTACCCCGACTGCAAGAATTACACTGACGTCTATGAGAAGGTTGGCTGTTTAACTTCCAAGACTCTATTAGCGCATTCAATTCATTTAAGTGATGACGAGATAGAAGTGATCAAGAACCATGAAAGTTGCTTAATCCATTGCCCAGTAGCCAATCTGTCGATGAAATCCGGCTTCTTTAGATTCAAAAAGTTGTATCAAATGGGTGTCAAGATCGGGATGGGGACGGATGTTGCTGGGGGGTATTCTCCTTCTATGATCGAAGTGATGAAAATGGCCATGTTAGTCGGCAACATTAGTTCCATCACAAACAATGACGCACAAATCGACTTTGGGGATGTCTTATATATGGCGACAATGGGTGGCGCGAAATGTCTGAATTTAGACAAACAGATCGGAAGCTTTGAAAATGGCAAAAAGTTTGATGCGCTCTTAATCGACTTGACTAAGGACAACACTAACATCGATTTATTCGACTGGAACACTCAGGAGGATATGGTCGAGCGTTTCATATTACAAGGCGACTCGAGGAACATAGCACAAGTTTATGTTGATGGAACACAAATTGAGTTATAAAGTGTTACTTTCTTTTACTATTTATATTACTATTTATATTAATTAATAATATTCACGTTGTAAGTGCCGTTTAACATAAAATAATACTCAAATATTACTTTCAAAGTCAAATAAATCACTTCTTAGAAGGTTTTGTATTGACAAACTCCAAGAAGTCTTGATAGAGTTGCGGTAAGTAGACTTTCTCATCGATCACGTCTTGTGATATTTTAAGCTTTTTGATTGTGTTAAATTCGCGAATGAAGTCGGTGATATACGAGAACTCGTCCTTTGATATTGAAAGCCTTTTTTTAACATCTTTTACAAAGTTTAAGAATAAGGGGAATACGGGACTATTGTAGATCTCACTGAGTAACACGTCTTGGTAGACAGCATTCAACATATCTACAAACTCCGTCTTCCCTTGTTCTCTCACTCGAAAAGAGACATTCATTTGCTTCTCCGTCATAGTGTCCAATTTGTTTTGTTCTTTGTTTAAAGCGAATATCATGACTTTCAGTTGTTGGTGGACAAACATCAAAAACTTGTGGTTCTGCTTTTGAATCTCCTTATTGAAATAGTCTTCAATATCCTTTTGATAGGCACCAGTTAAGACAATCTTCTCCGTAAACGCCTTCATCTGCATTTGACTGAAATTCCCAAACTCTTTCGTTTCCCCAAGGTACGACATCACATACAAGTAGAACCCATCTTCAGGTATCCCGACTTCTTTCATGAACGGCGACAATTCGTCGCCGTCCAAATGGGTCTTCTCCCCCAAATGTTTCTCAAATATTTTCAAAAATTCACCGCCACAATTGATCACCCCCTTCGACGGCCTTTTCTTGTTCGAAAGCCTCAATGGGTAATTGAAAAATGCGTCCACCGCGCTGTTCACATCGTCAAAATTGCTTTTGTACTCCTCTGCCATTTCTTCTCTTCACGTGAGATGGATTATAGTAAATTTATTAAATAATTTTTACTATAATTATTATCGATAGGATTATAGTTTTATTTAACAATTGAGTTATTTGTTAATTATTCTTTGCAACAAACGAGGCACCAGTCACCATCATAAAATTATCTATAAAGTTGGTGTTCTTATTTCCCCTTGACATCTTTTTTTTAAGTTTTTTTTTTCGATCATTAAAAAACTCAAATAGTAATTTTCGTTCAGCTGTGGTTTAATTAACACTCGTTTTTATCTTAAACATTTTATTGCGCGGACAATCATCGTTTTTTGAAATGCAATCCTCAATAGTAAAAATGGGTTCTATTATTTTATTATAATACATTTACTATACTTTCATAATATATTATATTAGAAGATAATTAATTATACCACTCAATTAATATCAAGAATAAAAAAACTTGTGCTCTAATATATTTTTAAGTCTTTTTTACAATTTATAATAAAATTATATTAAAAAATACAAAATAATAAAATCCATAATATAATAATAAAATAACTATAACACAAACTAAATTAGACCATTTTATTAGGCTTCGCAACCGAGAATTTTCTTATTAAAAATTAGTATCTAAAAAAGCTAATAAAACGGGGAAGAAAAATTGACCCGTTTTATTAGAGTTTTTCGATACTAATTTTTGATAAGAAAATTCTCGGTTGCGCACCCTACATTTTATACCCGTCATACAGTGACTGGTATAAAATGGAATAGCACAAAATCCAACAACATAAAAACTGAATTAGACAGACAAATGTATGTAACAAAGACTACGCTCAAGTGCGTTGTACAGCAAAAAGGAAATCTCCGATTTTCTGCTTTTCACTATAAATTGGGCATTTTCCTTCCTGTGTTTTTTGAAGTAAATAATTGAGAGGGACAATTGCTCTGCCGACCTCGACATCCTTTTCAAAGAAAAGTGCAGTTATCCACTTCTTCTTGACATCGATGTCTCCACAAAACAGTGAAAGCAGAATGTTAAGGAAACACGCCTTTTTGTTCTTTGAAGGTGGAGAAGTAGTTGTTACCGTCTGTGTGAGGACAGAAGACACCAACTCGAGCTGTACGCCCTTTTCGCTCCCAACTTTCGTCTCGAAAAGTGCTTCGATGTTCTCGACTTTGAAGACGTACTTTTGGATGAAGTCTTCCTTGTCATTCTCAACAATCGAAAACCGAGACCCCAAACAAAACAATGGACTCGGCTTCACACGCACACAATTCTCTTTTCCTTCGCTTAAGACTATTTCCGTGGTCGTGTCGGTATCTTCACTTAAGTCGAAAACACTCCTTTGAAAGACACTCCCATTCTTGCGGACTATTTTAGTCTTCCGTATCGCTTTCTCAAGACCAGGTATCTCATCGCGGCTGTCAAACACGGAGATGAAGAGTTCATTCACTTCACTTCGCAAATCAATGTTCTTCACATAAAGGCCTTTCTCCTCACTCTTCTCGTATTCTTCTAACACTAAAAACCCCACCGACGTTTCGTTAATCTTCATGAATATAGCAGAACCAACACTCTTCAATGTGGTGTATTTAATCGGACGACTCTTTTCATAAAACACATTCGACACTTCAACACTATGAATCTTCCAATACTTCACCTTCTTCACAAATACACACTGCGCAACATCTGATGTATGATGGACAGAAACTAAGACGTAGATCTCCCCACTTTTATTCAACTCCACTGACACCTTTTGGAAGAAGTCAAAGACACTGTCAAAGATGTTCTCTTGCGTTTGATAAGAACACTTATTCACTGAAACAACTACAATATCTTTCTGATTGTTCTTCACACAATTCTTGATCATTTGTTCGTCCGGTTCACTCTCAACAAACTCCATATTCCAATTGATCATCGACACCTCTATCCGATGGTCTACTTTATGTTCAATCACTCTATTTGATTTGTTACTCCAATCGACTACAGGCCCCTTCCTTAGTGTAATCGGCCGACTTTTAGATTTGAACTTGCTGACTTCATTGAGTAAACTGAACATCTTGTCCCGATCACCAATTTGGACTTTCCGCGGAAGCGACGTCTTCTTCGTGTAAAACACCACTTTGTCGAAGTCGTGTGTTGCTTCGCACGCAACAACATCAGAAAGTAGTACTTCCCAGCATATCCCGGTCTCATCGTAGTACACTTTAACTGCCTTTTTCGTCACATGAATATGCACTTTGCGCGTTTGAGACTCTTTCATCGACGTGTCATTTTCATACGCAAGTGGTATGCAAAGCACAACGGACTCACAATTTTCGCTCTCTGCTATTCTCGTCTTTCCAAGTAACAAATCGAGTGTCTCTTGTGGTGTTTGGTATTGGTCGGTTTGTATTGAGATCATTGTCCTTTGAATCGAGGTCTTCCCGTCAGACATCATTCCTTTTATTCCTCTTTTGCCGCTTCTCGTGTAGTCGGTCTTCATCGCATTTGTTCCTGTATATCTTTTACTCATGACGTTGGCATGATCCGCCCAGATGTTCTTAATTTCGTCGCAGAATGTGATCTCGTCGTTCAGTGCCATGCACTGTGTGCTCAATATTTGCTTTGCAATCGACGACTGCACCACATTCGTCCTGTCGAGACAGTCAATACAATTCGTCCGCACAACCCCCCTCTGTATTTGTGTCACTTCGTTCTTCCCGTTCCTCACAAAGCAATTCTGTTTCACTAATTCACTAGAAATGGTTGCAATAAGGTTCTCGACGTTCTCATATTTAGAATTCGCGCATTCCTTGTGGAAGTCAAACGCAAAGTACTTGACCTGTGGTGCATTGAGTCCAATATAGAACCCATACATATCATGCAATTCCTTCTCAGCGCCATGGTTATCCAACAGATTCACTGCTAATACATCTCCATACAATTTATTCATACTCTCAAAGTGATTTGCCACACACCAGTCTTGATAAATCGTCGGATAGAATTTCCCTTTCGGCGAGAACTTGTCTTCCTCATTAGTTTTCCATATTAATGGGATGTTCCCTCGGACTTGAACAAACGACGTGATCACATCATGGGTCTCCACTATTTGCTCGGTCTCGACAAAGTTCGAGACGTTGCCATTGATGTCGCCCCCGCGCGATGAAAAGCGGAGACCAGTCCTCGAACAGTCTCTTCGCGAGATGAGTGTGTACTTCACCTTGTCGACGACCGTCGACGCGACAAAGCCGTCGACAAAGATAGTCACCCATTCACTAGGAAGTGCGGCAACCATGTTTTGGTTCCAAAAGAAACGCTTATCTACATAAGACGAGTCTTTATAAAGACTTTGTTGTGTTAAAGTGATGTTAACATCGTGGCTATAGTACAACTCAAAGTCGTCAAACATCTTCTGAATGCGCTGTTGGAGTTTCAAATCGGACTTCCCATATTGCTTCTGCAGTTGTTTGTCGTCGAGCTCGGGCAATGGAATCACTTCGATCTTCTCGACTTTCCGGATCATACAATTGAACACCTCGGCGCAGGGAAAGCTCGTCGCTAGTACACAGAGAGTAACATTGTGGAGAGGAATGAACCCAATTAACTCGTTGGCAGTATAACTCTTCTCTACAGTCGTTGTATCAAAAAATTGAGTGAAGTCCTGACTCGCGAAAGAAAAGTAAAGAGGTTTCCGTTTGGGGTGGTTAAATGTGGCGCCTTTAGTAGAGATGTTGACTAATATTGTCGACATCAAATGAGATTTTGAGAACGTTTTCAAAAGAATGGATTTCTCTGTGATTGAAAATAATTTTCAGACTTCTTCGAAATTTTTGGATAAAATGAGTGTCATTAAAACGAAATTGTTGTGTTACTTTCTTCTTTAGTTTGCCATTCCCTTGCAGTTTGAGTTATTCTCTTTTTATATTAAGTATGGTAAATATACTATTGAAGTACTATTGGAAGTCTGTATTCAATACTGATTCTAATTCAACAACTTTTGAGAATAAAATCCTTCATATTCTTCCATAGGGACTTATTCGTCTTGTTTTCGGGATTTCAATTGTATTTTATTGAATCGTGGGTGATTCTTTGGTTGGAATGAGTCTAATTTGTCTTAAAAAACACTCCTTTTCAGACGTTTTTTTTTATTATAATAAAAAAAAAATAATGTTTTTGTTTGTTTTGTGTAAAAAGGGGTAAATAATAATCATTGTTTTACTATTTAATGTACTAATTTTTACTATACTAAAATAGTATAAATATATTCTTTGACTAAATATAAAATTTGATTTAACAGAATTATTTTATTTATAACTGAAATTGTTTTTACCAATTTTTTAAATTGTCCACTTTTTGTATGAAAAAACAAAAAAAAAGTTTTTATTTTACAGAATTCTAAAAATCAATTGTTTTCCATATTTTTTTTTTTTTAGTTTTCAATTATTTTTAATATTTATTTAATTGAAGTTTAATTACATATATTTTTGATAAACTATAATAAAATAAACTATATCTTTAAATGAATAAAAAAGATCAAAGTATTCTAGAATGAATTAAAATATTAATCAATTTTAATAAAAGAAGAACTATTTAATAATATTATTATTCAATTATAAAAAACCATATTTTGATTCTAAATAATATGGTAAACAAAACTATTAGCACTTTAAATAACATTGAACAAAATTCAAGTGGTCTAAAAATCGGGAAATCTCGAGTTTATTAAATAAATTTCCGTTTTTTAGAGATTATATTTTGTGCATAAAAAATACACAAGCCAAAAAAGGAAAATCATCAAAGATTGGATTAATATCCCTGAAAAAATAGGCCAAAACAAAAATAAGCGCGTTATCTTAAGTGTTAAATGAACAATTCCAATAACACGACGAATAACAAAAAATCACTTTCGGAGTATATCGGACGTTTTTGCTTTGACGAGTTTTTTGTATGAGCTGACTGTTGGGGTAGTTTGGAATGGAGCTTTCTTTGAGTAGTTGACAATCCCCTTAATGAGTTTTTTATTAATGATTTTATCGAGTTCTCTTCTTCCTTTCACGACTTTTCTCAGTCTCTTTGCGTTCTCTCTAACCTTCTCAAAGAATGGGATATCCTTCTTTAAATCCTTCTTGTTGAGTTTCATGCTTTTGTACATCAATTTTGTGTTGTCGATATCCTTCACGGTTTGTTCGTCAAATTTGATTTTCACTTCTTCGTCTCCATCTTTTGAAGTACTTGGACTTTTACTTGAAACACTTGGGACAGCGCCACATAGACTCACCACTAACATTATCATCACAATCCCTCTCATTGTATTATACTATACTTTTGTAGTTGAATAGTTTTAATTATCGTATTTTTTTTTATGATTACTTACTATAAATTATTTAAAAAATAATTATAATTTAACTAATTTTGATAAAAAATCAAACTTTAATTAAAAAATTTTGATTTTTTAAGTAATCACTTTCATTTTTATAAGAGTTTGATTTGTAGCTAATGAAAAATAATATTTAATACATTTTTTTCGGTTCTTATAAAAAAAGATTTGAAACTGATTAAAATAGTTTTAAATAGTAACAACAAAACTATTAAAAATTATAATATTATAAAAAACTATTAAAAAACTATTAAAACTATTCAAAAAATAAATTATTATTAAATTATTAAAATTATTATACAATTTAAAAATAAAAAAAAACATTTTTAAATTATTAAAAAATTATAAAAAACTATTCAAATTAACTTAACGCTAACAGTAGTAATTTAATTTAAAAATCACAGGAACAGACATACAAATTATTCCAACTTACACACGACACACGAGATATTATCCCCTGAGTTTCTAGCATATGCGATGTCTCTTATATAACAAGCAGTTCTTTCTGGGGGGTCTTTTTCAAGACTTCCTGCTCTTACGACATCGCACACCTCTTCATTTGACATGACGTCCCACACTCCGTCGCACGCCAAGATGATAGCCAAGTCTTTATCTTTCCGATCGAAGAGTAATGTTTCCGGGAAACACGTTAGTGCTGGTTGACAATCGATATCTCCTATTGCTCTTGACACCGCAGCCATTCCATTTGTTCTTCCATTTGGGTCGACGAATCCCCGTTCTTTCCGCAGTCTTTTGTACTCTTCTGGATGTGTTGGTTTGTGGTCATGGGAGAGGACTTCCATTGAACTAAATCTAATAAGAAGTGCACGGGAATCTCCTGCATTAGCCACACAATATTTAAATGGAGTTACTAAGACTACTAAAGCAGCTGACCCATCCATATACCCCCGTTTCTTTACTTCTTCATTTACTATATAAAATGTATCTTCCATGATCTTCGTCAATGGTAAATCTACTTCATTCAACTTCCGCGCTAAGATCGAAGGAAACATCGCAGTACATAACCTCGCAGTCTCTGCACCCCCATGCCCATCAAATAATGATAACAAGTGATACCCCTTCCCACAGAAATTTTGCACTAAACAGACGCTGTCTTGCATATCTACACGACGCCCTTGCATCTCAGATAATACTAAAGTCGGAGTACTCAACACTTCGACTGATTGAAAGTACTGGCACTTCTCAGGAATCGTCAGAAGAGAGACTTTCTCTAAATCTATTGACGGCGCAATCACATACGGCGACGTCGACCGCTGCGTCTTCTCTTTCATCACTTTCCCCTTCCGACTTTGCTTCCCATATTGTAACCGCGCTATCGTCTTTTGATTCGACAAATTCTGTGAAATCTTCTCAAGTTGATTTCCAATCAAATTCAACGAGTGCAAACTCTTCAATTCAGTGATCTTACTCGGAACAGTTGTTATAGAATTGTACGAAAGGTTCAAGTCTTGAAGATTCGGTAACTGCACGAACGGCCCCACTTCAGTCAAATTATTACAGGAGATGTCGACGGTCTCCAATTTGTCCAGTCCCGTCACGTTCATTGGGACGTTAGTGATCATGTTATTTGCAAGGGACAAATACTTCAAATTCTGGATGAACAGAATGGGCACCGGGAACGTTTCAAGGCGATTTGACTGTAAGCAGAACATCGTCAATTGGGTGAGAGAAGTCACACTATCATTCACCACTTCTAACTTGTTGTCTATGGCAAGAAATTGTTCTAAACGAACCAACTTCGAGATATCGTTAGGGATCTTCTTCACGCGACAACACGAGATATTCAAGCTGACAATATTTGAACATAAAAAGAGGGGAGATGGTAAGTCCGTGAGTAAATTGTATGAGATGTCGAGGGACACTAACATGTTGTGGATCGACGAGATCGTGAAATTTGAGATTCGGTTCTTCGACAAGTCCAACTTGAACAACTTTGGGAGTTGCGAGAAGCTCGGGCACTCGTTCAGGCGATTGCTAGACAAGTCGATCAACTCAAATGTCCCGTTGTCCGCAAAGGTGATCTTTTCTATGAGGTTCTGATACAACCGAAGTAAACAATTCGACCCACAGACCCCCTCAACTTTACTCAATCGCCCATTCCCAAAATTGAAATACGTCATTTTACTCAGACTCGACAAATTCGGTAATTCCCGACAGAAGTGGTTCGCCATAGAAAACGTGTTGAGTTTCGTCAGTTGAGTAATTTCACTCGCAACACTCGTCAGTTTGTTCGAGTCGACAAAGAAGCTCTTCAAGTTCGTCAAAAGACTGATCGACGGCGAGATACTCACAATGTTGTTCGAGTTCATTTCTAACGACGTCAACGACGGAATGCGGCACACAGACGACGGAAATGACTCTAACTTGTTGTTGTTGAATGTCAGACATAACAAATTCGTCAAACTCGAAAGGCTTTTGGTCACATGGGATATCCGATTATAGTCCATATGTAACGTCGTCAAACTTTGAAACGACGAGATGCACCGCGGGACCTTAGTAAATGAGTTATTCCCAAGCTCAAGCTACACTGTCAAGTAATTCTATAAATAATAGTTTGTAAACTAATAACTAATAGTAAAAAGAGCGCACGAACAAACTACTCTCAAGTTAGTATATGTCGTCAAGGTGTGGGGGAGCGCGTCGAGGTAGTTAGCTGAAACGTAGAGTCTCTGTAAATTTTCAAGTGTCGATAGCTCAATAGGAAATGTTGTCACTTTGTTTTGGTCGAATGAGAGTTCTTGTAAGTTCGTGAGGAGACTCAACTCGACGGGAATCGTTTCGATGTAATTTGAGGAGAAGTCCAAAATCTTCAAATTCGAAAGAGACCGGATTTCGGGGGACAAGCACTCTAATTTGTTCTTATTAATCCGCAGTGTCGTGGTTTGTGGGAATGCGATGATATCCTTCACACACTACTTGTTAGTACTTTACTAATAAAAATACTATAAATATATAGTAAAACGCAGAAGACAAACTGTCAACAAGTTGTTCGTTAAGTCGACGAAAATTACTTTGTCTGGTAACGGGGCGTCACTTATTGGGATTGCAAGGAGTCGTTTTGACTTGTAGACAAAATGTGTTGTTGAGTTGATCATCACTTGAATTCCAAGTTTCTTTTTTAAAACATTTCTAGTTATTTTCTTAGACAACACATTATTAGATCTCTTTTTGAACGGATCTTGTAATTCGACTATTGGTTTACTTCAATTCTTCGCTATTTTAATACTTCTTATTGGTTCATTTATATGAATAGTAATACTATTATTATACTATATTTTTATTAAATAATTGAAAAGTGGGTTGAAATAGTTTTTTGTACTAGTTTTTAGAATTATTATCATAATTATATTGAAAATTAATAAGTTTTTATACTAATATGTATAGTAGATGAAAAGATAATTGTATTTTTTTTCTATATTTGGTATCATGTTACTATTTATATGTTTTGAGTATTTATACTATATATTCATAATATATATATTATTAATTGTATAGTAAAACCAAATTAAAACAATAACTACTAATATTAATACATTAAAAATAGTTTTTTGTAATAAAAAACAATCATCATTGTAATAAATTACTTCAAAATATAATACAAAAGTTCATACAACTTTAGTAATATTTAATAATTATATCTATAATAAGACAAACATAATTACCCACAATTAATTACTTTAAAAAAACAACCATAATTTATATTTATTTTTATTATAAAATATAGTTAAATATTGCTAGAAGATTGACGATATTCACACCAAAAACAACAAACTTTGTTGCAAAACTTAAAAACGTGGACTTGAAATAGATATGAACCGACAAGAAGTTATAACAACTTTGCAAAACCAAATAGGAGCGTTGGAGTGTCTTGAAGTCCGCAGTGTGCTCCAAACACTTTTAACACTTGTGGAAGACATTTGTACGACCACTGTAAAACGATCGGAGAGTTTGATGAAAGGGAATGACAAAGAAAATAAAGAGAAAAAAATTATAGCGGAAAAGAAGATAATTCTCAAAGTTCCCAAACTCGATGAAAAAGACGAGAGAACAGAAGAGACGCAAGAAATGAGTCACGTCTCGACGTCCTCACAAAATCAATGCAAAGAGAAAATCAATGAAACACATGAAATAGAATTATCAGAGTTTAAGATGAAAAAGCTCTCCACAAGTTCAATTGAACAATCAATTGTTAAGAACCCAATCAAAAAAATCGACCGTTCAAAAATAATGACGTCAAAGAGAAGCCAGACGTACGAGTCGTCTGCAGGCAATTTGTCACCACGTCTTGGAAAACAAAGTGCATCGATGCGGAGAAGCTTTAGAAGTAACCAACAATACTCACAAATAGCTTCTAATATGAAACTTCTCTCGAGCTGGACTGAGTTGGGATGGAGTCATGTTGTGTACGATTCCAACATCGCACCAAAGACAAACGACACCTTTATTTCTTCGATTTTGAATCGCCCAAATTTGCTTTTTATAAATTACGACGATAAAGGAAATGTTTTTGGAGTCTTCGTTCCCATGAAAATAGGATATACCAATGATTGGGTGATTGACGGGTTCCACTTTGTGCTTTCACTCGAGTCCAACGGAAGATACAGTGAGCCAATTCGGTGGTTCAAAAAGACTGAAGTTGAGTCTGGAATCTTCATCTTTGAAAACGACGACAGGCTGTACTCTGTGGGGAATGGGAATGGCTTTTTCACGGTGTGGAAGGTCGGGATGAAGGAGAGTTCGTGTAGGAATCTGAGTGAGGTGTATGAGGAGATGGAAGATGACGCATTGACTGGGTCTGACTTTAAGACAAACCCCGAGAAGACAACTATCGATCGAGTAATTGTCATCCAGATGAAGTGAATGTGAAACCAATTAACAAATCAATTCTTACATTCCTTTCCCAAAGACTTGACAAAGTCGTCGAACAGTATCGGCCAAGATGAGTCCATGTCATAATTTGAATAATCCGGTTTGACTTCTTTCATCAAATGCAAAATGCTTGACCACTCATCTTTTGTCAAATTTGGTCTGTTCGTTGTAGTTAAATAATTGACAAATTGGTCGATTCTTGTATTTGGTTGTGGATAAAATTGATGCAACAAATCCACTGCTGTGTCTAAAGGAAGGCGCTTCTCGCCAATATCCAAGTTGCTCGAAAAAGAAAACACAAAAAGTGTCGAAAATGTTTGCGGATCGCTCAACGGTTGAGTTGGAATTGCTTTTTTGAGTTTTTCGAATGTCAAATATTTCCGCATCACATCGAAGTAATTGTTTCTTTCAATTCTAAAATCTTTCATTTTGAATATCCAACAGACCCACACAACACGCATGTCTGTTATATCAGTCAAGCCAACAAGTGAAAGCAATTTGGCGATACCATCGACACCAATCCCCTCAGTCCCTCCAGAAAGTGACTCAAATACAACTTCTGGAGAATAGCTCTCTAATCCAAGTGTTTGGTCTTGAACTGGAGGTGATGCGCCACTTGTTTGTTTGTCGGTACATTTATCAGCATTTTTGTTCTGAATAGAAACATCTGAAGTCTTTTCAAATGTATCTGATTGGATTTGTTTAGCCACCCGAGTCTCAAAAGCATCATCTTGCGAATCGGCGTCCATAGGCTCTATACCAAACAAATTTGAGCCGTTGACCTTGAAACGGTACTTTGAAGTTTTGAAATCAATGACCTCGAAGTCGTAGAACATATCCTTGTTAAGAGAGTACGTTTGTGCAACGTTGGACTGTCTTGTTCCCATTGCGCTTAAGAATTCTTTCGTTCTGCCAGATCAATCTTCAATTCTTCATTTCGTCTTTGGTTTTATTATTCTATTTCCATTACTATTTTAAACTATAAAATACCAAAACAAGAAAGAAGAATTGAACTTTTATTTTTAGACTACAAACTATCTTGTCACCTTATGACGGGTCTTTTCAAAAAATAATATTTTTTATATATATTTGATTTTATAGATTTGAATAATATTAATATAATAAAATGTATGGTACATTATGAAGGCTGAAAATGCCTGTGGAGACTTTTTCTGTTTAAGGTGGTAATTTGTATTATACTTTTTATTATAATTTTATTATTTTAAACTATTGTAACGATAGGAAGCGGTTATATATTGCCCCTGTATAAAACAATAATCAAAATTCTCCGTTACGCCATGACGGTACAAATCGAGTTTAACCCAATCCCCTCAATTATCTGGTTCATCTGCCATTTCTTCTCTCTCAAGAGTACTTTCATCGACTTCAGCCCAAGACAAGAAGTGAGTGCTCCTATGTTCTTCATTATAGAACTCGAGAGGTATTCCAATTTTAAGACCGTATTGGAGTCCCAAAGAGAACTTAGTAGTTGCCAGTGAATAGTTCCAACTTCCTCTGTCTGGTATTAAGAAGAACCCATTCAATTTCTCTGTGACGATAACAGGAACGTCATCAGCTAACTTTCCACCAGCGACATTCTGCATGTTTGTCAGACTCTCAATGTTCTGCCGCCCATATTCCTTCCCAACTTCACTCACAACATACCCATGGACTCCTATACTCCCATTCCCTATCCCAACACAGATGATCTTCCCACTCATCTTATATTTGCTTTCAATAATACTATCAACCACTGCATCATACGACGACATCTCAGGCTCCCCACAGTTCGTTCGAATCCACCCAAGTGCTTGCAACGAATCAATCTCGTCACTGCGTGGCGGGTGATCCGGAAAGACGACGTATTTATTTGTTCCGTACTGCGGCGTCATACATATACACTTGACTTCATACACCCCCGCATTAGAAACACTCTCTTTCCCATACAGAATCCCTCCTATCTCAGTTTTAGTGTCTGCTATCCTCACCAACGTCGTCATCAAATTCTTGGGAAGAACTATTGGAGGCGTCTCTCCTTGAGTCGATACAAACAACGAACTGACTCTCTCATATAACTTCCCAGCTTCAATAGCACGCTCTCTCCAGTTCTGTGTCGCAGCACAAACATTCTGTTCGTACGGTGTTGTCGTCGACACAACAATCTTCTCTTGCAGTTTATTCATCGTCTTCGTGGTGATCGCATTCCCTTGTGTCGTCCTCTCACCATCTATTTCTCCTATTTGCTGTCTTTCAACGGACGGCGCAGCTACTTCTACACCAAGAATGATATCTCGCACTTCGTTCTGTGTTAACGACGACGCGTTGATGTTATTCTTTCTCGCGTAGTCATTAATGATCAAATCCTTCATCTTAATTTCAACTTCTTTCCACTGCGTGTCACTGTATGTCGGCCAGTGATGATTTGGAGCAACAACGATCGTCGGGTCTGGTTGTAAGATCTTTTTGGCTTTCATCGCATTGACTCCTAACCCCCGTAACATTAAAACAGCTCGGTGGAAGGCCACATACGCACTACTGTTCTCCAACCAGTCGTCATAGATATTAAATAACAGTAGACTCGACTCAGTCGCTTTCGATACCGCAGAATTGACTTTCTCCATATGCATCACTTCATTGAACGGTAACGCCATTTCAGTCCCTTTTAAGACGATGCTTGGGAAATCTATCAAATGCGTCTCGAGAGGGTCTATAAGACCTTTTAATGAAGCTATTACACTCCGCGGTCGCTCTTCTTTGGGAAGACTTCCTATGATCTTCACTACTTCTTCCGCAGACTTCCAATGCTTCAACTGCCCAATTCTCTTCTGTCCAGCCCATTCATTCGCATGTATAATCTTCAAATAAACTCCACCAGTACGAGGATTAATAATAAAGACACACCCATTCAACGGTTTTGTGATATGATTCCCATCAAATGTGCGGTGTGTCGTGACGCGATAGACATTCGAGTGATCAATATACCACACAATTTGATTACTAAACAACTCCCCATAATTCGTCGTCGACAAACAAGGCTCTGTCGGCTCACTACAATACAACTGTAACGCTTTTCGTATCCTCTCCCGAAGTACCGTCAACGCAATATCACACTTTAACATCTTCGCTAGCGCTTTTGTCAACAAATCTTTCATCCCCGGTATCCAATTCCCATATGCAGAGTAAATATTATACGCTAAATCAAACGCTATTATAACTCCCGTCTTCGAGGGGTACAAACAGTTGTTATCATTCGAATAACTCTCATATTTCTGTCGCGCATAACTCTCGATATTGTGTTGATCAAAATCGCCCCACCTCAACTGCACATCAATCCAATATTTGTTCGTGCTGATCCCACTCGCTACTTTATTCTCAGTTAACATCGACGCCTTCCCCGTCTCCCACGAGTTCATCGCAAACAACGTGATATCAGCACACGACGTATTCATCTTATACGACTTCCGAGGATGAATCGTTTCCTTCTGCACTCTCTCGACGTCCAAACTCTCACTCTCTTGATCGAAAACTTGGAACAGATCCATCACAAGACTCTCGTGAATCTTCTGCCACAAATGTGCGCGGAAGATTTGAATCAGTGATATCTTTAATGTCGGGATCTTCCCTTGCATGAAGATCCCCGTCAAGTCCAATTGCGTTTCAAAGCCGACATACACACTCCCACGATTAATCGTCGGCGACCACCACAGTGTAAATCGGCGGTTTGGAATTTGATTCAGACCACTGCGCTGCGCGTTGGTCAACTTCTTGTACTTCATCGACTCTTCAAACCCTGACGACTTCTCCCAGAAGAGTCCTTCCCACGTCGGGAAGAACGTAGCTTTGAACAGCGTGTGCTCTAAAATGCCTTCCACACCACCCAACGCTTGTATCATGTCACTTCTATAGTTATTCAAATTCCACAACTTCCCGTCATGTCTCTGGTGGGTCCACCAGAATGGATTGATCTTGTCGACTTGATACTTCTTGAACTCCATTCTAACTCTCCACCCTTTATCATACGCCAATGTGTGTTTGTCTTGTTGGAACAAAGTGTTTATACGTGGAATCCCCTTATCCCACGAGTCTTCCAAGTCTTCAAGAGTAAGGCGTCGGTTTTCTTCCATCGCTTCTTTCCTCTTTTCAGCATAGTCCATCCACACCCGTTGCGAGTCTTTAAACTCGGTCTCCCATGGTAATATGTATCTAAACAAATTCGGGATCAACTGGTCTTCGTCATGACTCATCCCGGCTCGGAACGCTTGAATCCCAACTTCCGTCTGTCTTGTCCATCGAAAATCAGATTGGGGAATTAAGACGTGGCCCATCGAGAGCATCCCAAGCCCTCCAAGTTCCTTTGGCGTGTAAAAGACGACGGGGGGAAACCGGTTGGGCATCTTCGAGTTCAACCCAATTTTGACGCGCGTCTGGATCTTGTTCTCGCACTTCACCAAGATATCCAAAAGCTCCGGCGTGTGTATTGTCGCTTCTCTAAAGTACATCATCAGTCCAATCAATGTTGTATTCCATTTATTTATAATACGTGTAAACGTCGTTGAAGAAGACGACAACAAAATCTGTCTCACACGATTCTCGTACTTCTTCGTCTCTTCATTCGATACCTTCAAAAACGCGTGCGCTGTCTTTTCCATACTCTCACTGTTTTGTAACTCCCACGCATCCTCTCGCATACTAAACTCCTCCTCATTCGCTCGACACTTCGGCAATATACGCACTTCAAACCCACACATCGTAAATAACGTGTTCGGGTTATCTTGTGAATAGACAGTGACACACGAGTCTTCCCACTTCATTGTAGTCAGTGATCGTGGAAGACGGTTTTGTAAGTCCCAAAATACTGCACGTCCCAAATTCACGTCATGTTTCATCAATCGCATACGACAGTCTTTAGGCCAACACTTCTTGTTATTGTACCCAACAGCGTTCTCATTATTCGGATCGGGGCGATCGACTAACATTCGTTCTATCAACTCGTTACTTTCTTCTCTCGTCAATCGAAGCACCATATAGAACTTGTCGACGTACCTCGTGTACATCCGAATGGGGTGGTTTGTCTCAACACTTTTCGTCTTAAACGTGAGATAATCATTTGGCGCAGACGCACTCCCCGCTATCTCCATCGCTCGTTTCGGCCCAAGTAACAAGATGTCAAGTACAAGGCCGTAGTACTGAATCACAAAACTTGAGAACGCAAGACCATGTAATAGGCCATATGAGTTCACATGCATCATATCTTTGTACGCAATCGTCACATTGTTCTTCGCAGTGATGTAATCAGCAAGAAGTGGGTCCATCACAAGTCGTAGAAGTCGATTTAAAAGCGTCAAATCGACTTTTCGGAACATTTTGTCGTATGACGACTCAACTATGACATTGCACTCCCCATTTCGCGTCTCCCAAATGTCTTCTAAATTGTTCATCCCATTACAAAACTTGTAGACTAACAGTGGCAGTGGCTCCGTATCGGCCGGTTTGACCCAGTTGGGGAACAAATTTCGCTTGTCTCCTTCAAACCACAGATACTGGTCCAAATACGCGTCCGCTATCTTTTCCATAGCGTCAAATGAGTAAACGGGGAGTAAATGTGTGAACATATCAACAAACACCAAATTGACTTCTTTGAACGTTCGTTGTGTTAAGAGCTGTCTTTTGATTCTCAATAAGAACTCATGTGGATTGTCAAACGCTTGTTCGATGAGGCCAAGCTCCTCTCTTTGGCTCTGATTAATTCGCGACTTCGTCGAAAACGCTTCTTTCAAATTCTCCAAAGCCAACACAAGGATTTTCGTGTCATATTTGTAGTTACTTGGCGGAAAAGGAATCGGTTGGAATTGCATCCCTTCAAGCCAATGTACTGTAGTGGTCAATATCGCAACACCTTCCTCTGAAGATACATATGGCCCCTCTCGTAAGTACTCACTTTGCCTCTCTTGTTCACTCTTCAGCCAAAGTCGTGTCAATCTTCCAACGTTTTTCTTCGTCACTGATTTATCAGCAGTACATCCCCTCTTCGTCCTCTCACGAGTATAATGCGCTACATCAGTCCACCAATCAGCCTTCTTTTTTACATAGCGAACAATCATATTTTCTATCGGCTCAGGTAACCCTTGAACCTTCCATGGAATATTCGCTTTCCAACACCTCCACGCCTCACTCAAATGTTGCATGATAACCTTCGCTTTGGAGTTTTTAATACCCTCAGGCATCATTTCATTGATCTCATGTAACACCGCCGCTCGCAATTCTATATCAAACCCACTCTCCACGCGTTGCTTCGTTCTCGTGTTCGGCGTCGCCTTCGACTTTCTTCCTTCAAATTGCCTCGCAAGTAAATTCCCCAACCACCGTTCCAAGATCGGAATGATCCCTCGTAACAAAAACACCCACACTCGCCACATCGGCCCCCAGAACCCTACCCCTGGCCCTTTCTCGACGGGGCCTGTATTAAATCGATAGTAAATCGCGTGTTTAAGATCTTTACACATCCGGATCTGTTGAATCACTTTATACTTGTATCTATACATCCCAGTGAGGGTTCCTATATGTGAGAAGATGTACTGAACCCCATCGGCTAATATGAATGCGTCTGCGTGTCCCAGTCGGTACTGGCAAAACGCGTCGACTACCAACTTCATCATTTTCAGTATTTCTCGACACAAGTGGAACGAATTCCCAAATCGCGACTTCTTCCTCTCTTTTGTTGTCAACGTTCTGACCGGTTTGATATTGAAGTTGTAGTCCAAATGTAAGAAATCAACGTTCTTTCGATGGACCAATAAATTCATGATGTTATACCCTTGCCGTGCTATTTGGAGCCCCGCCTCGACCCAATCGAGTTTTGTGTGATAGAAGAATTGTGTTGTTTCAAGCGCAGTAAAGAAGTTTCTCTTACACAACGACTTCGATGGCCGCTTGTGTAACTCGTTCAATACAAAACACTTCAACAAGTTTTGATAGCTGACCCGCACTTTGATGGGGTACTCCTTTGGAATGTGTTCTTGGTACCAACTCTTGACTAAAGCGACGTCTTGTGCGCGTCGCATTGTTCCTCTTCTCTCGTTGAATGGACTTGGAGCGTTAAACAGATTCAGTCCGTCTTTGAATTGGCTTCCATTCAAGTCGATGTCTTCTCCAAATGGTATGATATCCGAATAAAATTCAACGTCGTCATATTCAGTGTCATCACTAACGTCTTCTTTCACGTCTCCTTCAAGATCCATTCGACTCTGAATCGGATTTAATATCGAGTCGAAGTAAAACGTCGGTAAATTGGGGTCATCGGGCTTGATGAGCATCAACAGTGGGTAGTGATAAGGGATGACCTTGACTTCTCTTGGTCGTTGTGCGTACAAATAAGGATATGTGATCTTGTATTCTGTTCGAATGACTCTTCTGATGATCACCTTATTGACGTCGTCAAAATCAGACCAATCCGCGTCGTCCAAATTATCGCGATAAAGAGGTTCAAATTTCGGTCCACCAATGACTGTGCAATTCAACGCTTTTGCAGTGAAGAAAGTTTCTTTGTTGAACAGGAATGAGTAATTGCGATCATTCGAGTCTCCTAAAAGTCTTTCTGAGAGTCGATAGAGGGTCGCCATCTGTGGAATGTTCAGCGTCCACTTTCGATAGGACTTGTTCACGTTTTTGGTGTTATAAAGGGGCTTATTATCGTATAACCAATCAATCACTGCAGAGTCTTCCATCCCATCCAATTCAAACTTGATTGGAGATATCGGGTCGACGTCTAACAAGTTATCCGAATAATCAAGGGGAGGCTCTTCATCATCAAAAACAGGCAAAACCATTCGCCGGAAATTCTTCCTGTTGACTTTCTCGTTTCGCATTGCAAGCCACATCGTCCCCCACTGCGCAAAGTACACGGGCTCGATGACTCGAGGAATTTCAGTGACAAATGTCAGCGCACCAGTGATGTGGTACATCACTTCAACCTCTTTAATGTCTTCCCAAGGCATTGGGATGTTCTCTAATAACTTATAAATAGCATGCGGGATATATTTAAGCGCACCTAAATAAACACGTTTGTCACACTTGAATTTGCGACTGGACATATCCCCATGGTCTTTCACTATTTTCCTTATGTGTTCGGGCGGCATCACTGTCCGCGACATTCTCCTTCTAAATTATTATAGTTCAGTTTTTAAAAACATTTCTATTAAACTTGTTATTATAAAATAGTTTTTATTATCCTATAATATAGTTTTGAGTTAAGAAGATAAAAGAGACTTTTGAATAACAATAATATAACATTTAATAAATCTGATGGAATTTAATATAGTTGATTATAGTTAAATTTAACAATACTTATATTAATAAGATTTATTATAATAATATTAAAACATATTTTGGGTTTTTTTGTCAAAACATATAATATTTTAAACTAAATATTTGTTAATTTTATATAGTAAGTATAAAAATTTTATAATCATAAATTATAGTTTATTTTATTATTTATTATAAATAAATTTTTAACCACAAATCTCCGTTATGAAAAAGAAAATTAAGAATAAACTAATAATTAATAATATATAATTAATATACATTAGTTAAAATGAAACAAACTTTAAATAAAAAAATGAAATATTACAAAATTGTGAGTGTCTATTTTAAAAAAATTGTTGAACATTCCACAAATTTGTACAAATAATCAAAAGCAATACGTTAATAAACAAAGGAGTAATTAAACAAACATCAGATTCAATCAAATAGAATCTAAAAATTGTTCAAATAATACTTTAAATCCCGAATAATTGTTGAAAAGAACAAACGAACGGAGATTATTGTATGTCATAGAAATGAATAATGCAATTAAAAAAAATGCTTTTTTATTTTAAATAAACTATTATTAATATAGTTTATATAATTACCATAACATATAAATTCAAATAACACAGACAACAATTTTTCAATCCATTTAAACAGTGTTATTTTAAATTTTATTGTTAATTTCGTTTCATTAATTTGTTATGTTTTTCGTATATATAAAGGTCGATTAACTCTCATAGTCAAGATAGAGTAATATGCGTTGTATTCTTTTCATCCTTTTAGTGCCACTTTCTTCAAGTTTTTTGTGTTCAAAAGGCTGTTCTTCATGTATGGCAGACTACACTTGTAATACAACATGCTCAGATACATTTGATGACGACCACACTTGTAACTCGTGTAAATGGAGTTCACCAAGTGCATTAAACCCGGTGGCATATCTTAAAAATTCAGAAGGGCAGTGTCTTAAGTCAAATTCAATATTAGAGAAAGATAAATGGATTCCTGACGATCAGTACATCCAAGAAATCTTCCCAGGAATCCCAAATATCATTTCATTTGATTCTGAAACGCCACTTGATTACAGTTTTTGTCGATACCCAATGAAATACCGAGTGGGTAAATGGTTCAAAATTAACATGACTGATATCACAAATAGATTTCTGTTAGCCGTTGTGGAGAAGGACAGTGATGTTATCATATCAATTGATATGTCAAACTCCAAAAGAGATGAGAAGTATGGGAAGTGTTTAGCACACGCCACATCATCTAAGTCATCAAGTAATGTCTTAATCAAGGGAAACTTCTTTCCTGGAAATTATGTCAATGGCAAGGAAATAATCTTCTTCACGTTCTTCATCTCAACAGACACTTTAAAAACAGTTAATGCAACGTTTACAGTATCTTTTTCATTAGCACAAATAAGAGATAACACGACAATCATATCACAAAAAGAAACAGATGAAATGGCTAAGAATTTGTCGCTTGTTAAAGAATTGAAATTGTCGTTTGACTCCATTGGAATGTTTTTCTTTCCAAGTTGTATGCCGACTTTTCTTTCAAAACTTGTTGTTTTTACTATCACTTTTAATGGAAATTACTCTCTCCTCCTCTCTACTAAAAGATCAAATAAAGTGAATTACCTCCATTTGAATAAAATTATATTCACCAATGATACTTTAACAGCAGTGTGTGTCTCAATGTGGAGTGGCACTAAGATGTCGATGCTTGAATCTGAACAAGATGGGTTATCAGTTAGAGTACGAGGAGACAAAAACGAACAGAAATATTCACTTGTTACACAAGATTATTACTCAGAGATTCTATTTACTTATCAAGTCATTTGCCCAAATAATTGTTATGCAGAGAATGGTCAAGGAGAATGTCTCTCAAGTGAAGCGAGGTGTCTTTGCAAGAGTGGATATGGTGGGTTTGTTGTTAAATAATAATAATAATTGTAATAATATCAATGATTATATCTATAATAATATAATTATAATTATTATAATTATTCTAACATTAAGAGATGATTGTCATTTGTTGTGTTATTATCATGACAATTGGCAAATCAAAGATCACGATAATTTGTGTTACTTTGGATCAAACAAGTGTGATCAGTATTGTAAATGTGAAAGCGGGCATACTCTCCAAAACAATTTGTGTGTGTCAAATTCTTGTCATGATAACAACAAACTTGATATTGAAGAGTGCAAACGAAGTGAATATGGGTGTGCTCAAAATTGTTACTGTGACACTGCAAATGGGTTTTTCTATAATAAGACATCTTTAAAGTGTCAATCCATAAATTGTGGAAATAATAAAATTGATCAAATTCGTTGGGGTACAAATAGTTTCAAAGAAGAAGAAGTTTGTTCTTTTGTTATACGAGTTGTATTACATTTAACAATTATTAACAAACTATTAATTGTATTGTTTTAAATTAATAATTAATAATAAACTTAATTGTAGTGTGATAGTGGTGTGAACTGTAATGATGAGTGTACTTGTATAGAAGGATATATCACCAACCCTGATAATAATACTTCATGTAAACTCAAATCAATTGGTGGAGGAGTTATAGCTGGTATTGTTATTGGAGGAAGTGTATTTGTTGTTATTTCAACGACTACCATTATAACAGTTATTCTATTATTTATTAATTACAAACAGATAGACATAGAAGTGTTCAAAGAACAACAACCAACATTCCATTATTATATCAATGGCTCTGTCAATTGTGAACCAAATAAAGAATCCAAATTTGAAGTTGAACCAGAACAACTTGACTTTGGCAATCCAAACAGTGCGACTGCTATAATGGACACAAGATTTGAGAAAATTGATATTAAAAATAGAAGTAGAAACAAATATATGATGATCATATTTCACACACTAAATAGTCCAAAATACGTGTTCCACTTTGATCCACAAGTTGTGATACTCAAACCAAGAGCAAGTCGTATCGTCACATGTTATATGACAATATATTGTACAACCAAGTTGAAAGGGATGAAGATCCCATACACTGTTTGGTTTTCTCAAAGTCGTGGAACTCTCAATGAAATAGCTCTGTTGTTAGAAAACAAGAACTTTGAGACATGGAATAATTCTGACCAAAAATATATGGACAAACTCTCAAAAAGCGTCTTAAAAAAATACCACCACAATTTAATTATGACTACAGACGCGGCAAGTTCGACACATATTGATATGGATGAACTTTCTATTTCAGAGAAGCCAATAGCAGAAGGAGCGATGGGACGAGTCTATATGGGGAATTACCGAAGTGTTCCTGTTGCTGTGAAGCAGTTTCGATGGGAGAATTTGAATGAAGAAGAAGTAGCTGAATTGAAGAGGAATGTTATTACCGAGTGTGAGATCATGGGAAAACTGCGGAATCCATTTATAGCAAGTTACATGGGGTCAGTGACATACATCCCACAAGTGTCGATGGTTATCCAATTCTTCATTCTTGGCTCACTTGGGGAATATCTGCGACAAGAGAAAGAGGACTATGTCAAGATCCCATACAAATTGAAAGTGCGGATGTTGTTTGACACATCACGTGGAATGCAATTTCTTCACGAGAACAGAATCATGCACTTAGACTTGAAGCCTGACAATTTATTAGTCAACTCACTTGATTGTAACAGTGCCTGCTCTATCAAAATCACAGACTTTGGAACATCACGATTCACTAAGAAATCAATTACTAACAGCGAAGACAAGGGACTTGGCACACCTATCTATGCCGCACCAGAGACTTTCAAAGACGAATACACTTTTGCTGGTGATGTCTATTCATTTGCTATAACAGCGTGGGAACTCTATTACCAAGTCGAACCATATGCACAACTCAAGTCGATATTCGAAATCAAAAGACACGTCGAAGAAGGAAAAAGACTCTCTTTTGATCAAAACATCCCACCGCTATATAAAAACTTGGTTGAGGAATGCTCGAGAGCTGACCCTAAAGATCGCCCTTCCTTCGATCAAGTGTGTAACAGTATAGTGAAAATAGACGAAGACGTTAACAATCATTTAGAAGAAGGAAATCAAAACGAAAGAATGGTCGAAATAGTCAACAAGCGAACCAACAGAATACAAAAGCAGATCAATAGTTTTTCAGAGTAATTCAACGATAAATCTATAATATTTATATTTATAGTAAATTAAAACTATAATTTAATTATATTCAATAATAAACAATCAATTAATTGTTGAATTAACTATTCACAAGGCTTTTAATTGTAAGTGTTATTAAAAATTTACTTTTTTCTAATAACACTTACTATTATCTTATATCCAACCAAAATGAGAATCAAAAGTGCATGAAAAATATTGTTCATTTATTATTTGTGTCATATGAACTCTTTAAGTAATGATAACCTGATTGCGTAAATTGTATATGGTATATTTGATAAGTTTTTTGAAGTTTTAACATGAAAAACAAAGCAAAAAACATTCATTGTCGATTTTGATATTAAAATACAATCAAATTTATATATTTAAGTTTTAAGTTACGATTGATAAATAAACAACATATTATCAAACAAAATAAATAAAGTTAATTAATGTATTTGATCTTGTTGATTGAGTCAATAAAAAATAAATTGTCGTTTTTCGAACTATTTTCAACACCTTTTCTGTTGTTGTAGTATGTGTTGTTAACCATTGTGATAATGTCATTCTTTCTGTCCATAAAAATAGCTGAAAGGGGCAGTCACAATTAAAGACATCATTCACATCGACTTCTTCAATTAAAGTTTTCGCGTCATTTTCTTCAAAATACTCCACACGCAACACTTTGGCGTTGAAATTTGGGTTGATTTCCGAGAGGTTGAAATTATTGATGTTTCCAAACGATTTGAAGTACTCGAAAAATTCTGAATTTGCAATTAAGTCGTGGATTTTTTTTATTATCACATCCAAACTTTTTTCTGTTTCCTCTTTGTATTGTTTAACACTAAATTTCTCGGTGCCAATTTCTTCTTTGATTCCAGAATAGTTCCCGAAGACATTCTCGATATCTTCAGATGTGCTAAATTTGATGATGGAATAGACATATTTATTACAAGTCAAATGAATTTTTTTTTGATTTGAACATACTCACCCAAACAGACTTGAACGGAAATATTTGTAGACTCAGGTTTCAGACGAAAAAAAGGCGTAGGTATATTCTCTTGAAGCAAGCTTTTTTTGAAAGCTTCCAATATATTTGGATTGGCTCATTTTTAACTCTGTATGATGTCCTAGCATGGTTAATCAAAAGCCTGTTTACTAAATCGTCCAGTCCCAAAATTGCAGCTTATTTTTGGATTAATCTGATTTTTTGACCAAAATTATATTGTTTTTTGTAGTTTTTGCAACAAACATTTTTTAGGAACACAAAAGAAGCAAAACCATTTGAAATCCAATTGTTGAAGAAAAATATTAATATTTGCCGAATATACCGTTGTAATTCAGCAGATAATTGAAATGTGGTAAACGTAATATAACGGGTTTTTATCTCCAAAAAAATTATTACTTCTTTTAAATAATTTTACTATTTCATAAAAAATCTTTTACTCAATAAAAACAACAATTAATCATTCAAAAAAACTCTTTTTTTCTGAATAATTTCGGAAAGATAATTAACCTCAGTGTTTGTTTATTGAGTTCAAAAATCAAAATTCGAAAATTCTGGCGGCGGAAATACAAAATTCGAGGGAACAAAGGGCAATCCAATTAAAAGAAACTTTCATCATAACTCACAATGTGACCTCGTTTTTGGTTTTCAGCCAAATGAGCGAGAGTGATCTTGCATTGTTTCCATTGTTGTTGGATTATTCACAAAAAGTTGAAGCTTTAAAAGTTACATCATGTACTGTCGAAAGATCATTTTCTCGAATAAAAAATATTTTGAAAAGCAACATGAACGACAAAACAATAAATGCTCTGTTTGATGTCAAGGAAATCAAAAAAGTGGTTCTTTAATTCATTAATCTAAACTGTATTTCAAAAGTAAGTACTACCGCTAAAAATTGAGAAACTATTATTAGCTGTTTTCCCGTTTTATTGTTATTAAAGACTTTGTTTTATTATTTATCTTTTTAAAAAAAACAAAAAACGGTACCGACTTTTTTGACCTAAAAAAACAAACAAATTATATTATTTTCGTAATTTTTCGGGCATTTGTCGAAACGTTGGGAAGTCTTTTGCAATTTTTCTAAGACAGTTATTTCTTTTCGAGTCAAAATAATGAAAACAATTTGAATACATATAAAAAAACAAACATCCTCTGAAGACGAACAAAGAAATGATAAAACGAGTTCAAAAAGAAAAAAATAAAAAAATGATAACGGATTAAAGCAAGTGTCCGATAAATTCGCCGTTGTTTTCCTTGCACAATTCAAACCTCTTTGGAATCGACATTATGTAGTTATCAATTGTCTCAAGAGGTATTGAATCCCAAGCCCTTTCAAGAGCCTCTTTGAGTTCTTCAATGTTCTCGAAGATTTCCTTTTCTTTTCTTATTAAGGTGTCCAAGTATTGCCATAAGTGTTCAATTGGGCTGAGGTCGGGGCTATTTGCAGGCCATTCTTTCAGTAGTCGAACCATGAGCTTCGGGTCCAAGCCTTCAAACCATTCAATTGTGTTTTTCGCTGTGTGGGGTCTTGCACCATCTTGTTGAAACACCATCCCGTGTTTGTACACCTTCTTCGCGTTTTCAAACACTCTTGATTCGGCCAACATTTTTTGATAGTTTACCGCGTTCAGTGTTCCGTCGACGAAAACGAGTTTTGACTTGAAATGACGCCCAATTGCTGCCCACACCATCACACCCCGATTGAACTTGGGAGTTGGCACAAACGCCTCCTTATCAAGATCTCCACGTCTTCTCCAAACATATTTTCCGTCAGAGTATAAACAAAAACGACTCTCGTCGGAAATGAGAGTGTTTTTGGTCCACGTCAAAATACGCTTTGCGTTTGCCAGCTGTTTCTTAACAAAAATAAGTCTTTTTGTTATGTGTAATGGTTTCAGAGCCGGCATTTTTTTCTGCTTTGCAAACACAAATTTGTTCTCTTTTCTAAGACGATAGACACTTGAAAGAGAAACTTTAACATCGTTGGAAACCATAAGACAAGAAGAATATGGGTTAGTTAATGTTCGTGTGACAACACTTTGAGCAACATTAACACTGATGTTTTTTGGTCTTCCCATCTTCTTTGGCTTTGTCTCCTCTCCCCTTTTGATACTAGCTATTTTTGTTTTGGAAACTCCACAAAGCAGTTGGATCTCGCGATATGACAGTCCTCTTTCCAAAGCCATCTTGACCCTCTCATTCTTCCCTTCTTGCTCGCGTTCATAACTTTTTCTTGGTTTAGACATGATTATTTAGTTTTTTTTGTTATTCAAATTGTTTTGGGTTTCAAAATTAATGTTTCTAACTTTTCGGCAAAATCGATTATTTTGTCAAGTCTTTTTTTCGTTGAAGAAAGTTATTTAGAAATTTGGAGGGAAAAATAATGCGAATATTTTGTTTGTTCGAGAAAAGATAAAAGTGGAAGACAGTTATTTGAAAAATAAGACGAAGAAAAATGAATAAAAAACAGAGGTAAAAGAAAAGAAAAAAATGGGTTGTTTATTTAGCAAATATTGGGGTAATTTCGGTACCGACTTTTGGAAAACAGTTTATTTATAACGTACTTTGTGGATTGGAAACGTTATCCAGTGATATTTGATGTTTTCTTTTCAATACACAAAAACTACCTTTCATTTTTATTAGCACACAAAGTTTAAATAATTTTAAAACACAATATTTTTCATCATAAGAATAAATTTGTTTTCAAAACAAGTTTTAATCATAAAAAACCATTAGAGATAGTTTTATGTTCAAATATCACAAATAAATTACTTGTGTTTTTTACAATACAACTGTATTTTCAAAAGTGAATAAAAGTTTTTATATCGAAGGTTACTTCATTAATTTGCAAAACTGATTGTATTAAAAAATAATCAATAATTTACAACATTATCAAATACTTAAATTAAATATGTATATTTTGAGTTATGTGTATTATAATAATAAAATTATCTTTAACAATTTTTAAATACAGGACAATAAATTTAATGAACAAAGTAAAGAGCATGTTAAAAATTATTGAAACACAATACTTGATTTTTTGAATGCTGTAATTGGCATTTTCATTTTTTAAATTAAATTGTTCTTAGTCAACAATTAAAATATTTAATATTTTGTATCATATATTATAATACTATATTTACATTACAAATTGTACATTATAAACTAAAGGTGTTTAGTAGTTTTTTGAGACCTTGAATACTCAAAATTTATTGTAAAAACGCCTTATATCCAAAGACAACCTTAAAAATGATAAATAATGTTCAAAATCCAAATATATGTTTTCAACGTCTCTTGTAAATTATTGTAATTTTATATGTTTTTATTTTTAATTTATTAATTGTTTCTATTTAATTAAATTATATAAAAATAATCCCATAATTTTGAATTTTGTTAATGATTCAATTCAAATATAATCAAAAGACCAAAAATGTCAGTGAATTGTTCTTATGGTGGGTTTAATCAAAATGATAAATAATTGTGTGTTCAATAAAATAATAAATAATTTGTAAATTAACCTTACGAAGTGAAAACTGGATAAAAAATATCAAGTTCGTTTTTTTAAAAATAAGTCACTTTTTCTATTTTTACGTTTTGAACTATATAGAACTTTAAATAAAAATGACGAGCCAATTTTTTTGCCAAACGAAAATGACATTGACGAGTATGACAGCTGCTCTGAAAATGCAATTTATAGTGACGATAATAGTGAAGACCACTTAAATTATGAAAGTACTGAATATTTAAATCAAATTCTCATGACTCAACTTCAACAAGAACAACAACTGAAAGTGTATAACACACAAAACACTCTATTACAAGATTATAATCAACAAACACAAGAACAACAAGTAAGAAATACATTAGTTCCCCATTCGTGTAATGACCCAAATTGTTTGAAATGTTGGCAGGAATTACCTTTTCAGGATGTTGATATTGGAGAGAGTTGTTTCTTTCATGACAAATCCGCCAAACCAAAAAATGATAATATAGAAAGAGAAATTGATTCTTTTAACACTTTGTTTGATGCTAATTGTCTTCAAATTATTACTAATAATACCAACAAATATGCATCTTTCAAATTTTTGCGATCCTGGAAAATGCCACACAAAACGAAATGAATGCTTTTCTTTCTGTTGCGATAAAGGAGGGGATCAACGATGATGTCAAGAAACCATACACGAATTGTATACTACAGAGGCATCTCCATTTTATCGG